>NC_142936.1:38595706-38748206 GCF_046866305.1 Octopus bimaculoides
AAAAATTTTTATTGAATATATTGATCTCAGAGAACTTATTTCTTTTTTAAAGCCTGGTACTTATTCTATCAGTCTGTTTTGCTGAAACTCTAAGTCATGGGGACATAAACACATGGTGGGATCTCAGGTGAACAGACCAGCAGTTTGTACCATTTCCCCATGCCAACATTTGCCTTGCAGGTAAAATTTGCAGGTCCTTGAGTTCACTCCAAATTTCTTCTCTCCACTGGGATTTCAGATTCCGTTGGAGGCTCCATATTTGAGTTTTCTGTTTTATGTTTGGTGGTTTGGGGTTTCAGTTTTAGTTATTTCATTTTTTTTCCATTTCCTTTTTCTCCCCCTCCCTTCTTTATGTTTGTTCTTGTGTTCTTTCCTTCAGTATTTATAAATATATATATACAACGGCAGTGCATCAGCATGGCCGCAGCTCTGAGCTGAAACTATATATAATATATATATATAGATATATATATATATATATGTATTTGTGGAATGTTGCTTATGATATCATGATATACATGTTCACTACAAAAGTATTATGGAAAAAAATCTTCAAAATGTTCTCTTCATCTATCTATTCATTATTCCAGGAGGATCTTTAATAACTTCATTTCCATCTTTTGACTTCAAGGGAACATATGATAAAGATTGTGGTCCAAAAGCTTGCTGCAATAAATTATAAAATCCTTCAATGTGTTTCTTTTCATAGGCCACCTTACTTCCTCAGACAAATTTCTCCAAGCATCTTTAAGCCTCATGAGTTCTTTTTGCTAGTCTGCTTTCTGAGACTTCTGAATCATGAAGTCACATGAAAATCAAAATGTCCAGGGCTTGTGTCATATGTCACAAAACTTGTAAGATAATATCAGGACTTAAAAGACATATGCCAGTTCACAAAAACATTCTTTCAGAATCAGATTCCAAAAGGCAAAGATATAGAAGAAACTTGAATAATATCTGTCACTTGTGTTTTAAACCCTGTCAGTCAGCAGCTAGTCTTAAAAGTCATTTGAGGGCTCATCAACGGAGTGATTGTGGGATTGTGCTGTGTGATGGGCTGTGGTGTGTGTGTATGTTGATGGATGGCTATCATCTGTTAAGATGAAGCATTCATCGCATGTATATATATATATATATATATATATATATAATATTTGTGTGTGTGTGTGTATAGGTATGGGTGTATACATAATTATAAGTACGTGCTTTTATATGTCTGTCTGTATAAGCCTCTCTTTGTAGCTGACACTGCTTGAAAACATACTATATTTATGACATGTAGCTTAACAGTGCAGGGGAAGGGGATTGTTAAAATAAATAACAGATTTTAAAAAGCAAATATTGTTGTCAGTGTGATGAACCAAGGTCTCCTACACTATGGTGCTCTGGCATGACTATGGCCATATGACCAAAAGAAGAAACAAGTAAAAGTGTATATTTTGGGCTACATGGTGTTGTTTGTATTTTAAAATTATAAGTGTGGAAATTTGATGGAAATTTGGTTGCATTTCTAGCAGATGTATCATAAGGGTTTGGGCTGCCCTGTCAAGTTGCTGAATTGATTGGACCTTTCCTTAAATGTATTACACCTTCAACTCAAGTTTGCTCTACACTTCCAGAGTGGTTGATATGAGTAATCTGCACACCCTATGCTATGCCACTGCATATATGTTAACTGCATAGAAGCTTCCTTATTGGCTCACTTCAGAGAAGGTAGCTCAAAGAGATAACTATTCTCACTTTATCACGAACAGTGTAATATCACAAAGTATATGTAAAAAGGAAAAAGCACTTTGACCAACAATTAAGATAAATGTCATCATTACAACAAATGTTAAAATTGCATCATCTTCTCTAAAGTTCGATATCTTTACCTAGCTTCTATCAAAAGATATCTACTTACTGCGTCAACCATCTATTATCAACTTTGAAGTTCATTCTATAAAATATTGCTACTCCCAATCTCTGCTTCCTCAAAGATATCTGCCAATTACTAACCACTCTTTGATATTTCAAATTCAATAATAATTTCCTCATAGATTATTAAATTAAGTAATTGACAATAATCATAGTTACATGACGTTCTCATGGGCATTGCATCATGCCTGCTGTGTGATGTGAACTTGTAAGCCATCAGACAGCTACAAGACTGGTACTGCAATTCACTCTTAATTCAAATGACTATTTGCTTTCTCAATACCCTACTGTATTTTGGGCAAATAGAATTAAGTAACATTACCATCAAAATGTATGCAGTAGAATATGAATTCATGACCTGTAGCAGTACTTTCTAACCTTTTAAGCCTTTTGTTACCACATATATGTAGAAATACACTTGCCTTTGTTTCAATTATTTTGAAGAGAAAGAATATACTTAAATAACTTTGTCATTATAAAGCTGGTATTTGAAATATAAAATAACAGGAAATTTTGATGGAAAATTTTAATTTAGATTATGATAAAACAGGATGTTTGTATCTTAGAACTATGGTGGGTGGGGTCATAGGCAGGTTGGTATCAGAAAAGTTAAGGATAGCAACATTCATTTATTTCACTAAAAATGAGATGGTAAGTTATAAATATCTGTATTTTTAAAATTAAGCACCATATAGCAATTAAATAGAGCATATTTAGGTTCATGTCAGAGTATGCATGCATTGTTAAAATAGGTAATCAATGTTTGATTTTAACCAGCAAATAATGCTAATTAGATATAAGTGCAAGCATGGCTACGTGGTTAAGGAATTCACTTTGCAATCACATGGTTTTGGGTTCAGTCCTTTGTTTGGCATGTTGGGTTAGTGTCTCTTATTGTAGTCCTAAGCTGACTGATACTTTGTGAATGAATCCGGTAAATAAAACTGTGCAGTAGTCCACTGTTTGTGTGTGTGTGTGTGTGTGTGTGTGTGTGTGCATGTGTGATGTATGTATGTATGTGTATGTGTGTGCATATAAATACATGTGTTTAATTGATCATGTGACAGAAGCATATGATAAAATTGAAAATGGAGTGAAAGGCGATGTAGTTTCATCTTTTGATGCACTTTATTTCTTGAAAGGAAAATAATACTGCACAAGCAACAAAGAAGATATGTGCATTTTATGGAGCTGGTACCATAGCCAACAGTACTATTTACAAGCGGTTCACTAGGTTTAGGATGGAAAATCTTGATCTGGAAGACCGTGCATGTTCAGGCAGGTCTATAGTCATTGATAATAACCAAAAACGAGACTTCAGTCAAAAATAATCATGGTCACACAATGTTAGACAGTGCAGAGATATTCCATACACCTCTTATGAATGTTAATGTGAATCATTATAATGTTTGGGTGCCTCATAATTTAATGGAAATTATTTTAATGGAGCACATTTCCATCTACAATTCTCTACTCAAATGAAACAATAATTTTTCATTTTTCAATTGCAAAAACCAGGATAACAACATCCCCTCTTCTGAGGAACGTTGGAGTATGGTTAAAACGAATGTTAATACTAATAACACTACTACTACTAATAATAATAATAACAACAACAATAATAATACAAGCCACTCCCCTGATACCACCCTAAACTTTAACTTGTCCATTTATATTATTTACATTATTTACATTTGACGGATATTCGTCCTCATCTTGTTTGTTGTTAACACATTTCGGCTGATATATCCTCCAGCCTTCGTCAGGTGTCTTGGGGAAATTTCGAACCTGGGTTCCTATCGATGTTACTATTATTATTATATTATTATTAATCAGGTAGCTGCCGTGAATCGAACTCGGAACCTTGGGGTTAGTAGCCCGCGCTATTAACCACTACGCCATATGCCCGTGGGCAATTATGGGGTGAATTTTAAGGCTTATAAATCTATTATTTTTCTATCCTTCCTCAATACCGGTTCCCATATGCTATTCATATCTGCACTCGGTCTGCTTAGGAGGTTGTTGTGTCCTAGCATATGTGCTGCTTCTTTTAGTTTTCGTATTTTCCAGTGTTGTTCCCTGTCTATTATTTTAACTTCATCCCACAGGGATGTACATATATTGTTACAATATATGTACATTTTTCCTTTCCTTTTCTTCCCTACCAACGTAAGTACTTTAAAAGCTAGCTAGCTTTGTTCCTTAAAGTTTTAATTTTTAAGTTTTAATGTTAATTTTAATTTAAGTTTCAACTTTTAAATTTCAATTCTTTAATTTGTATCCCTTATTCATTTAGCAGTAGCGTTATCCTATATATACCCCCTTAAGCTAGGCATCTATTTTTAGCTATCCCTACTGACCACTGACCACACCTAACCTAAATTTCCTCTGTTTAATCACTAGACATAAATACCTTCTTCCTCCACTTTACCAAAACCTTAATGCCTGACCTCTCACCCTGAACTGACACTTCTGGCACCTTATCTCTATCTTTATTCCTTATTTTTTATTTTTTGATTTTACTTTACTTTTGCTCTCATTCTTTTCTGCACCTATCCCATTCCTATCTCTTCTCATTTTTCTCTCTTTCTCCTTCTTTCTCTCTCTTCTATCTATTCACTCACAACTCAGTTCTGTCTATCTTGATGTATGTCTTTCTCATTCTATATACTCATGCGGACCATCTACATACTAGCTAACCACTTCAACATGAATACATCATTCAAAATACTGCCAAAATTCTGCCTGGATTTACCTGGAATTAAAGCTAAGGGTCTATACTTTCATGGAAGTATTGACCAACCTCCATACCCTCTGGGAAAAGATGAACTGTGAACTTTATTCTCCTGTCTGTATTCTTCTATCTAGTTTTACTCCTTATTCTTCTATTTTATTCCTTATAAACTGTGAATTTCCTTGTCTAGAACTTTCATACATACTCACCTTGTCTTTGGTGGTGGAATACCCAGTGTATGAACATTCTAGCCTATCACTTGGGATATCCCGAAAACAGCTGTAAGACTTAAAATTAACTTTACCCTAATTGAATTATTATAAATGACTTAAGTTACTCGTCCTGCCTTAGTTTTTGTTGTCCTTTTCCTCTAATATATACCTGCTAACATGGAAGCCTAATATGGATCCCTAGCTCCAGCCTCAGCTGTGAACTTGGAACCTAATGGATGACTAATTATAGCACTTACTCAGCATACCTATTCATTTAGACCATCAGTGAACTAAACTCCTCATATTTTACACACACACACACACACACACACACACACACACACACACACACACACACACACACACATAATATGGATTTCTCTCAGATTATGTCTACCAAATCCACTTGCAAGGCTTTGGTCAACCTGTGGCTATAATAGAAGACACTTACCCAAGATTCCAACCAGTGGGACTGAACTTGAGAAGTAAAAATATTGTATGCCTCTGGCCAGTTGAATATGATGAGTCTACAGCTGAGTGAACTGGAGCAATGTGAAATAAAGTGTCTTGCTCCAGAATACAACATACAGCCTAGTCTGGAAATTGAACTTACCCCCTTATGATTGGGAGCCTGATACTCTAACCATGGAACTATGCACTTTATAGGTGCAAAATCAATGGTCACTCTGTAACTGCTCATAACAATCAACCTTCGAAATATAACTACTCTAATATTTTAGAGTGTGATTCTCTTCAAATATATGAACTACTGACTGAAGTGTGTGTTGTGTGTGTTATGTGTGTGTGTGTTATGTGTGTGTGTGTGCACGCACACACACACTCATGAATCCAACTATTGGTGATGGTGGTTCCTTTTCCTTGTGCAAAAGCATTGACCTTGAAGAAGTTAGTCAATAAGAACATTCTTTATATCATTTTGATGACATTACTGAAGTTGTAGCTATCTTCTTTGTCTTTTCTGGTATTAAGAATATGACTGAGTAAAAATACTAGAAAAGAGCATTTTGCACACGAAATACAACTATGATAGAGTTTTACATGTGTAATATAATGTGGTGAAAATCTTTGATCAACTGAGAATATCCAAGCAATTAGTAGACAAAAACTTCCTTTATAAATTTTTATAGTTTTTTATTTTTTAAATCTAAACCAGCAAGTAAGGGATTTTAATATGTTTATCACTTTCCTTTCCTCTTTGTAGTGTCATAAGATAATCAGTCTACAAATTAAAACATTATACAATTAATATGAAGTTTTTATATAGCACAAGATGAAAATTATTGCCCAACTAATTATTTCTTGCATAATACCTTATCTCAGAACTATTACTAAAATTCAATTAAAGTTGTTTTCCTTTTGAGTTAATAAAATTTCAGAATTATGGTTAGTTGAGTTTTCAGTTTCATACATTAGCTTGTATTCTTTTTATGCTATATTTCACCTGTCTTTTTAGCTTTGGTTTCAATTAACGTTTATCATAAAAGGTGAAAAAAAATCCCCAAAACAAAATAGAAACATATTCACTTTTATATTATTTGGTACTAAAGTATCCCATTTCAATCTTAACAGTAGAAATGTCATTATTTACATTATTTACAATTGACAGATATTTGTCCTCATCTTGTTTGTTGTTAACACATTTCGGCTGATATACCCTCCAGCCTTCATCAGATGTCTTGAGGAAATTTTGAACCTGGGTTCTCATTCCTAAGGTATTTTTCGATGTTGTTGTTATTATTATTATTATTCAGGTCACTGCCTGGAATCAAACTTAGAATCTTGGGGTTAGTAGCCCTTGCTCTTCACCACTACGCCATATGCTCGTGGGCAATTATGGAATGAATTTTAGGGCTTATAAATCTAATGTTCTCCTATCCTTCCTTAATACCGGTTCCCATATGCTATTTATGCTATTCATATCTGCACTCGGTCTGCTTAAGAGGTTGTTGTGTCCTAGCATATGTGCTGCTTCTGTTAGTTTTCGTATTCTCCAGTGGTGTTCTCTGTCTATTATTTTAACTTCTTCCCACAGGGGGAGGTGGTTTCCATTTTTCCATACATGATCAGCTATACCCGATTTATCAATATCTCCCTGTGTCACAGCTTTGTGATGTTCCTCTACCTTTATTTTGAGGGGATGGCATGTTTTGCCTTTGTATAAACTATCACAGCTGTATGGGATGGAGTGCATGCAGTTCTTAGCCATATGCTCGGACACAACAACCTCTTAATCAGACCGAGTGCAGATATCAACAGCATATGGGAACCAGTATTAAGGAAGGATAGGAGAACATTAGATTTATAAGCCCTAAAATTCATTCCATAATTGCCCATGGGCATATGGCGTAGTGGTTAAGAGCGCGGGCTACTAACCCCAAGATTCCAAGTTCGATTCCCGGCTGTGACCTAAATAATAATAATAATAGTAATAATAACAACATCAAAAAATACCTTAGGAATGAGAACCCAGGTTCAAAATTTCCCCAAGACATCCGAAACGCTGTGTTAACAACAAACAAGATTGAGGACAAATATCTGTCAATTGTAAATAATGTAAATAATGTACATAATTCCTCATCTCATAAATATAGAACAGAAATATCATTATTGTAAAATAATGTCAAGCTGGAGTATTGTAAAATCTGTTTGAAAAATATCTGGGTTATGTTTTGAGCCCACCAGTTACATACATGTATATATAAACATGGACACAGTGTTGTTTATTTGAAGTCCTGAAAAACTGCAAGTTGCTGATTGAGGTAAAAGACCTAGGAGTGCTTGTGGGCAGACATAAGGAAGAAAGGTGAGTAGATGGAATTGGATGGAAGTGGTAGGAGACCAGCTAGATACAAGAAGCAGATGCCACTCTAGTAGTGAGATGAAAGCACATCTATGGACTAGAGGCTTAGGTGTGTTAGTAAGTAGCTGCATGCAAACCAGTCTATGATTCTTTTCTAACACAGATAACTAGCCATGATGCTGTCATTCTAACAATTCAAATCAGTATCAAAATCTACAGGACCCTATAACCTGGTTTGAATTGCTAGAATGACAGCATCATGGCTAGTTATCTGTGTTGCTAGAAAAGAATTATAGACTGATTTGCATGCAACTACTTACTCACACATCTAAGCTTCTAGTCCATAGATGTGCTTTCATCTCACTACTAGAGTGGCATCTGCTTCTTGTATCTAGCTGGTCTCCTACCACTTCCATCCAATTCCATCTACTCACCTTTCTTCCTCTTGCCACCCTTATGTCTGCCCACAGGCACTCCTAGGTCTTTTACCTCAATCAGCAACTTGCAGTTTTTCAAGACTTCAATCATAACTATCTCATTGATCTTGGAGGACCTTTGAAGTCACAATAATGGCCACTTTGTGCAAATAAAACCATTAAAATAAGAATTAAAGTAAAAAGTCAGGCTAACATAAAAAGGATGTCTTATGTATATTGTAGAGGAAAATGACTGTAAACAATTTGCATAACCTATGAAGAATGAATGGCGAATTCAGCTTCACAACTCTGATTAAAACTGAAAACTAACTGTGAAGCTGAGCTGGATACTGTGAATATTTATTATTGTCTTCTAACATTGTTTCAGCTCCACAACACTTGAGTCCAATACTCCAATAGAATATGTATCATCTAAATGTAAAATGTCAGAGCAGTAGCAACTTATGGCATCAGTAATTGAGAGAACCATAGTACTTCTAGCTATATCACTAAATACATGGTTATTTACTGAAAATAATATTTCAAGTTGGTAACTGCTGCAATATAAATTATTAAAATCATAGATGGATTATTCCAGAAAACAAAGATAAAGTGAGAGCAAAAAATATTTGAAAAAACTAGATATGACAGCAGTGAAATGAATAATCTTGTCATGATCTTTAGCAATCAGTATATAAGTTCTCACTTCCTCAGCATACTTAGCACTATAACCTCACTGCATCCAATGAAGTAAATGAATAAATAAATAATGTAGCAGCCATATTGGTTCAAGATATATATATATTTTTCTTTCATAGAACCATTCAGTACTTCCAGTAAAATCTTCTGTTAATTTTCTTTTTCAAGTCATGACACATGTATGAAAGTAATAATGAATGATTAACGATTTAGATTTTGTATATTTTATTATATTTTTCTATCTTATTTTATTTTTATATTTCATTTATTATTGTTGAATGGGTGGGTGGAACATTAAAAGAGTAAAATAAACCAAAGAATTAAGTGTCTGGAAGAAAATGACTTCATAATAGTGAGTTGTGTAATTAATTAACTATGAATACTAATTTCAAATTAACTGAATAGCATTGATTATGAATTTCTCTTTATGATTTTTCAAGCATTTGGCATACTCTAAATATGAAATAAAATGACTATGAAGTCAAGATGAAAGCTATATGGTGTATAAATGAATAATATAGCCATTAAATGTTTTTGACTTTTCTACATGTCCATGTCAATGAGTTTGAGTTATATTGAAGCAAATACTTCTCTGTTTATATTCTTTTACTGATTTCAGCCATTGGAGTGAGTCCATATCAGGACATCATCATCAAGTGTCTTAGTCTATCATATCAACTCTGCTGTTTATTTTACTGATATTTATTTATTTAATGGATCCAACTTAACACTGTTTTATAGTAGAATGCACACACACACACAAACACATGCACACATATACAAACACAAAATGGCTGCGATATCTAGGGTCAGTCTCAGGAGGTGTGGGGCCCAATTGGGAACAATTTTAGTGGACCCCAGGTTCCCAGTCAACTTGCACCAAGGTCTATAAAATTATAAAAATATATAAATCCAGCCATTGAAACTATGCTACTGTGCAGTACTACATAAAAACACTCAGTCCATATTGTAAAGTGGTGGCGTTAGGAAGGGCATCCACCCACAAAAAACATGCCAAACCAGACATAACCCCTAGCTTGTTGGCCTGTCAAACCATCCAACCCATGCTAGCATGGAAAACGGACGTCAAATGATGATAATGATGATATGCATATATATACATACACATATTATGTATATATTTATGTGTGTGCACATATATATATATGTATACATATATATGTGTGTATATGTGTGTATTGCAATTTTCTGAAACATGGATTACTTGTTAATAAAATTTTCGCCATATGCATCTCCATTGGTGTAGATTACAATTATATTGGAATTTGTTGTATAAAATATTTTTCTATCTCTTTTAAATAAACTCAAAAGTAGCCAGTCCTCAATGTGGTTGTTTAGTATGCATAAAATATTAGGCATAAAAATCGGCCACTATTCTGATCTCCTAATATGCTGCAAAGGGTAAAAAATTCCTTTGCAGTATACTAGGAGCCAAGATTACTTGACAGTACATGAAAAAAGAACAAGGAAAAAAAATAACTCCGAGATGGGGGTGGGGGGGTGGGGCATTCCGACCAACCCACCCCTTCTGATTTCGGTGGAAAGAAGTCATTTGCAGTATATTAGATGAGATTAGTTGATAGCACAAGAAAAAAGAAAAATGAAGAAAAGACATTATTTCTCATTGAAATCGAGTTGGGTGTTGTTAAACTATAAATTTAAACTACATCTAAACTACATGTTTTAATAATATTTTGGCAAAAGTCAGAAAGAAATTTAACAAGATCCCAAAGAAACTTTTATTTGTTGCATGTTGTTATGCTAAAAGAGATATACATAAAATGCAAATTAATAATAATTATTAATTAGAATTTTTTGGAAGCTGGTTATATACTTACTTATTATTTTTTTTTATATAAGCTCTGTTGCAAGACACAGTCCTGTATCTGTGGCAAGAACTTTGTTTCTTAGCTATATGTTTCTGGATTTAGCACCAGTGTGTGACACAAAATGTCTCCTACGATAGCCCTGTGTATGTGCGTGTGTGTGTGTGTGTGTGTGTGTGTGTGTGTGTATGCTTGTGTTTGTCCAAAACCTGAATGGGTGCCATTGCAAAGAGATTTTCTTTTTTGAACAAGAGACGAGAAATTTTATCTCACCCCCCCCCCCATCTTTCTCTCTCCCACTATACACACGCACATACACATGCATACATGCGTATATGTATACAATTCCCCATAAAATAAAAATACATATACATACAATCATACACATAAATACAAAGACCTCAACCAAACCACTATAAAAAATAATTGAGCATTTAACCTTTAACCATTGTAGCCAAAATACTGAGTACTGAAGTCTTTAACACATACACATCCCTTTAGCCTTTTGCATTTACCATTTAAAAAATTTTTTGGGTTTCTTTAATACATACACACATACATACATATAAAATACACCTTATTGAAATAATAAAGCTTCCCCAAAATTGAAATATACACACACACATATATATATATATACATATATATATGTGTGTATACACACACACACACACACACACACACACACACACACACACACACACACACACACACACACACACACACATATATATATATACACACACACACACAAGGTGTGTAAGATATTTGAGGACAACTTTATTTATCAAAAAATGCTATGAGGATAAAAATAAACCTTATTTTCTATAATGTTATTCTATAAAGCCACATTCAGCTCCAACAATTGATTCTACATGAGATCTAAATCATCTACATGCTCAAATCAGGTGGTTCTGGTTAACTTTGGACATTACTCTGGCTATGGCAGCTTTCAAAGAATTTTTGGTGTGATGTGTATGTTTATTGACCTCTCTCTCAGCAACGCACCACATGTAATAGTCCAATGGATTGAGATCTGGGGAATTAGGAGGCCAAATGTTAGGGATTATGTGATCATAAAAATTTTCAGCCATCCATTTCTGTGTTACTAGAGCCATGTGTGATAGTACAGAGTCTTACAGAAACACATGGCCCTCCATTGCATATACTGTCTATCCAGGGCTTAACAATTATTTCCAGGACCTCAATGCAGGCAGTAGAATTAACTCTAAGGCTTTGTGGAAATAAGTAAGGAGGCATCACATGTCCTTCATTGCTGACAACCCCTAAAACCATGACAGTTGCAAAATATTTTGTATGCATAACACCTGGAAGTTCAGAAAGATCTGCACACAACCGTCTGTCATTTCTGTTAATTTTTTGATCCTGGTCGAAGATTTTCTCTTTTGAGAAAGACCAAATCAAATCTTCTGCTGGATTTTTCAGTTTGTTTAAGAACCTGTTAGATCTGATGTAGTAAATTTCTTTTGCTTTTTCTGACAAATTGACCTTTCCTCATCATATAAGACTTATATCTGATGTCTTCGTGGACAACATTTCTGACTGTTCCTTCTGACACATGGAGATCTTTTGCAATTGACCTCATGGACTTTCTGCAATTGTAGTTGATAGTCTGTTGAACTTGGTGGATAAATTCGGGTGTTCCGATGATTTTAGAGCATTTAGAATGCTTTTTATGCTTTGATATGTTTCCATCTTCAGTCCCTAATTTCTTACAAACTTTGTAGATGAAAGATCTGGCAAGTTTTGAAAATCGAGATATTTCTAAATTGCTATGCTCAGCCTTTATAACTACAATAACAGCATGCCTCTTCATTTCTTGAGTAAGCTGATGGTCTGCTATTACTATTTTCTGAAACAAAGATTATACAGAGTTAGCAAATTGGACTGATTGCTTCCAGTTGGGCCCTGTGCCAAATAGATTACACACCCTATAAATATATATGTATATATATATATATATATATATATATATATATATATATATATTTTTATGTGTGTGTGTGTGTGTGTGTGTGTGCAGTGGACAAGGCTGCATGGCGTTTGATAATAAAAATAAATAAAAGATATACAGGACATCACCAACAAGTGAAAAATACATAAACACACAGAGATAAGACCTGTATGTAACAGGTATTTTTTCTGGTTCAGTCCCACTGTGTGGCACCTTGGACAAGTGTTTTCTATTATAGCTTTGAGCTCACCAAAGCCTTGTGAGTGGATTTGGTAGAAGGAAACTGAAAGAAGCCTGTCGTATATATATATATATATATATATATATGTTTGTGTGTCTGTGTTTGTCCCCCACCATTGCTTGACAACTGATGTTTGTATGTTTACGTCTCTGTAACTTAGCAATTTGGCAAAAGAGAGCGATAGAATAAGTACCAGGCTTACAAAGAATAAGTCCTGGGGTCGGTTGTTCAACTAAAGGTGGTGCTCCAGCATCGCCACAGTCAAATGACTGAAATAAGTAAAAGAATATATATATAAATATAAAATACACTTTATTGAATTAAAAAAGTTTCCCCAAAATTAAACATATTTATAGAAACTGACTTACACAAACATATGCACACATATATACATACAATTCACTCACATACATACTCTCACACAAATATTTTACCCAAACATCCCCATGAACACTTCCAAACATTCACATACAAACATACATATTGACCCTTACACTAAAAATACAATAAATTTCAATAGACAATAAACTGACCCAAGCAGTTTTGGATGAATTTGGTTTATTTTTTTGATATCTCGTATCACTGAAGTATACGAAGTGTCTTTTTTCCTTTTTTTAAAAGACCTCAGGGAGACTACTTTTATGAAATGCTGCAGTATAGAATGTGGCCCTCTTGAGCATGGGGTCCCCTTTGGCGCAGGGCCCAACTGGAAGCAATCGGTCCAATTAGCTTAAGGCCAGTCCTAGCTATATTCTCATCATCATACGTTCTCATAAGATGCAACAAGACTGTGCTGCTAAGCATGGTGAAAATGTGAGAGCATATATGTACTGATGGTTAAAGATCATAACTAGACACTTTTGTTTCACATTTGTCACACACACACACACCCGTCCTCATTATTTTAATATCTACTTTTCCATGCTTCCATGGTTTTAATGAAAGTGCATTGAAGCAAGAGATTTTCTATGGCCAGATGACCTTGTTATCACTAAACCCGACTTACTACCAAATGAGGTAATGATATCCCAGTCTATCAAACAGCTAACAGCGTGGACATATTTTATGTGAGAAACTGGATGCAAACAATACCAGCAAGAAGCCATTGCTTACATGTACATGTACACAGATATGCATACACACACAAACACACACACACACAAACACACACTTATATATGATGGGCTTCTTCAATTTCTGTCTACTATATCTACCCATAAAGCTTTGGTTGGTTTTGGGATATAGTAGAAGATATTTGCCCAATGTGCCATGCAGTGACACTGAACTTAAAACCATGTGGCTAGGAAGCATCCACATCGCCAAGCCTGCATGAATATATGTGTGTGTACTTGACAGTTTCCTACCCTCTGCTATCTATCAAAGTTCACACACACAGTATTGGTTAACCTGATACTATAGTAGAAGACAATTGTTCAAGGTACTGCACTGTCAGATCAAACCCAAAAATATGTGAATCTCCTAACCATATGGTAATGTGTGCACTTTCCTTTGTTTTGCTTTATTTTTTTTATATGTATTGAGTGGTTTTCTTTGGAATTTCTCTCACTTCCCTGCTTATATATATATATTTTGTTTTAACTATAGCTTTCATTTCTCATACACTACAGTTAGTGTGTGATTGAAACAGTTATGCTTGATGAAATGACATTTTCTTTCAGTTGGCAGATAGATAAGACACTCCTTAGGAAAACAACTTCCATTATTCAGTTCTGCATAGGATCCCAGTTATGCAGCATAACAATTTATTGATGATAGATTAAGTTATTCTTGTGGAAGCAGGCTATTTTTTCTGTGGATAGGTATTTTTTTAATGTGCAAATGTATAGATTAGTTAAATGTCTACTTGTATTTTGTTTTTAGCAACTACATTTTTTGGAAAGAAATTTAGAAAAACTGTAGAAGAACTGAAGAGTAAACTCTAGTGAAGTGAGCTGTTGCTTCTGGTGTATGCATTGCCATGTGGTCAAGAAGTTCAGACTGATGTTTGAAAGAAGAGAGTTTTTAGGCTGTACAATACTTGAAAGTGCACTTTGTTTTTTTGTAGAGGATTCTTCACTGCTTTTTTGACAAAAGAAAAGCCACCTTACTGGTGATAATTATAAGCTGTGTTTTACAGTTTCTAAAATTACCATACTACTGTTTGTGAATCACTTACAGGTGGCTGGGTTATGGATTTTTGTGTGATGTATATGATAAATCATCTTTGGAAGATAATTTCTGTTATTCACTTAGATATCTTAGATGGTTCATTGTAAAGAACATTTACAGTCAAGTATAGTTAAATCTGTACACTTACTGCTTTAAATCTACTAGTGAGAAATTAATTCTGTAAATCATATATGGCTTTGGTAGCACCAAAAGTAGGAAATGAGACTCAATAAAGTTAAACTTACAATTAGTATATTAGTACTAGCATATCTACTGTATGGAGCATTAAAAACTAACTGGAAAATAAATATATAGTAAAGAAAAATAATATAGGTTTTGATAAAGGTACAAGTACAAGGAACAACTGTGGACATATTTGATATCATTCTGATCTCATCAACAAAGTGTAGTTTTCACAAAGTGGACTATTGTGCCTGAACATTATTTGTTGTTCAATAGACTTTTAAGTCTTACACTTTAGGTATACATGGATGACA
This sequence comes from Octopus bimaculoides, assembly GCF_046866305.1. Classification (NCBI taxonomy): domain Eukaryota; kingdom Metazoa; phylum Mollusca; class Cephalopoda; order Octopoda; family Octopodidae; genus Octopus; species Octopus bimaculoides. The sequence continues at coordinate 38,611,235 of NC_142936.1, forward strand.
CCAGTCTCAGTCAATTAAATTTGCTGCACTTTGATATTTTAATTCATCAACCTCCAAACAATAAAAGGCAAAATTGACCATAGTAGATTTTGAACACTGAATGCAAAAAAAACAGAACTAAATATCGTAAAACACTTTAATGACACCTAATTCTGTCAATCCACCAGTTTATCAACTTTGCTATTAAGAATAAAATTATAACATTTTTTTGTCTCAGTTTGTAACATTGTAATTAAGAAGTTGATCAGTCAAATGGATAATTGAAAAAGTTTTCTGCAGTAATGAGATTATGCGATAGGATATATTAGTCAGACATCGCAGATTCACTGATACAAATTGACTGTGAAACTATTGGAAGATAAATACTCCACCAATCTGCCTAAGTGAAGCCAGCATTGCATACAAAAATTAAACTCAGTGCAACAACAATGATAAAATAATTATAATGATCACTGGAAGAGAATTGGATTAACTTTGTCATTGTTTAAACCCAAGTCACTTTTAATTGCAAAGACTTATGATCAAAGATGTTCAAACCATAACTATTCCAGTTTTTTTATGTACGTAGTATTACAGTGTGCAATGTATTCTTCCTTTTTTAAAGACTGATAACGATAGTTATCATGATGAAGTTTTGAGTATTGAGAAGCTGATACAAATATCAACAGATCAATTAATTGTCTATTGCTACCAAGATAAATGGAATTTGACTTGAATGATATTTAAAGGAAAAATGACAACTATTTCTTGCAGATCTTGCAAGTGTAGAGAAGCTCTCTTAAGGGTTTCATAGAATATCTTTGATTACATACAGTTAATAATAAAAGATTAATAATTAAATCATTTTAATAAACTAAGAATTTTTAAAACTGCATATGTTAAAGTAGGAACATACATACTGGTTTTATTTCTCTGGTTCTTTTATGTGAAAGTAAAAATATATTGTAGGTAGATTCTCACTCAGCATGTTGCAGTTACATATTTACAAAAGTCTGTATGGCAGAAAACCAAGTCATTATATTCTAGCTTTGAACTTATTAGCATGGTTACCAAGCTTAATCTGTGAAATTAATCTACCCTGTTTCTCACCAGTTTATGCAATATCTGCTTAGTAATATTTATGTCTTTATTGCCCACAGGGGGGGGGGCTAAACATAGAGGGAACAAACAAGGACACACAAAAGGATTAAGTCAATTACATCGACCCAGTGCATAACTGGTACTTATTTAATCGAACCCAAAAGGATGAAAGGCAAAGTCAACTTCTGCTTAGTAATATGTTTGCATATAACATTATGGGCATGTTGCTGTACTATAGTGCTTCAATAATATAACATGTGCAAGCATGGAAAATGGATATTAAAAACAAAAGAATAAATGAAACATACACATACTTATGTGCAAGCACAGACACGGATATGCCATTAAGACGTTTGTTTCCCAACTGTGTACTTTCAAAATTCAGTCCTACTACAAGGCACAAACTGGATAGGTGCCTTGTACTATAGCCCCTGGCCAACCAAAATCTTGTGAGTGAAATATGTGGGCAAAATTAGCAATTATTCAACTGTAGATTTCATAACACTGACAGAGCAACCTGAATATGGCTGCTGTATCTGTGTTATTCAATATACAGTTAAATGATTACTAAGATTCTACATGAAACCATTAGTAGCATATTAACAGCCATCATACAATTAAAAGAACTTATAAATCTACGAGTGTAGTATTGATTACTCACTTTCTTGTTTGTTACTTATATAAAATATACGTGTATATGTGTGTGTGCAAGTGATATTGTTTACATTTGTGCGCTATGATAGTTACTATTAGCTATGTTATTGTCATCACTTCTCCTTTTAACAAATAACCCACTCATTTTGCATCTTTGTAGATGTGTGAAATAAGATGTCTCTTACTTGAAAACAGCTATAGCTCAGTGACAAGAAGAAAATCTAGGTATAAAACAGTACTTCAATATATTCATCTAACCCATACAAGCACGGAAAAGTGGGCATAAAACACTGACTCCGACACACACAAATGCACACACACACACACACACACACACACACACACACACACACACACACACACACAGATATTATGGTATTATGCAAACAACTAAGCTAGACGGATACATAAACTAATTTTATTAATTCCATTCTTTCTTTGATTTGAAAACTATAAAATTAATTGAAACTGAATAAAGTGAATAAGTTGAACAATAACGATACCAAAAGACTAGACACTAGCATGTACCAACATTGTTAAGACCAGACAATATCATATTTTGTTGCTGCTTTTATTATTCTGTACTTTAAACTTGTTTACTACATTGATATTGACTAACTTTATTTTAACAGTGCTGAGACAGGAAATGGTTCTCCTCATTTCATTTGTTAAGATCTTTTTCTACGTGATGCCTGCTATAGAAAAACAGATACAAATATTTAATTATACTTACACAGTAAAGCAAATACATTCATTCTACATATTTCACAGACACACACACACACATATGTGCATGCACATATTTATATATATATATATATATATATATATAATAATATTAGGGACAAAATCCAAAATTACAGGTAAAAAACTCAATTAAAATCAATTTATAAAAAATTAAAATTAAATTGAGCCTTATAGATAAAGTATATATAAAATATATAGTTTTAGGGAAAATAACCATCGATGAGTTCTTGAAAATTGGTTATTTTCCCTAAAACTATATATATATATATATATATATATATATATATATATATATATATATATATATGAGCATATGTATAGTATACAAATGTATGTCAGAGGAAGAAGAATTTCTTATTGTGGGAAAAGCGTATTTTTACTTTTTTTGAATTTACTACTATATTGTAAGTATTCCATGTCAACTACATTCACTTAAATTTTGCAATATTACCGGACTACTATACTGTTCTCCATGCATTAAATATGTCAGTACTAATATACTGATTGTAAGTTTAAATTAATTGAGTTTCATTTATCTTTGGTGCAATCAAAGCCATAAATGATCTCTAAAACTATAAAAGTCAGTTCATAGCATTTCATGCTGCTCTCTTTATGAATTTATTTAATACCATCAACAATAAGTTCAATATTATAAACTTTTTGAAATTAAAGATGATCACATTTTTGTCGTATGTTATATGTTTGGAAAAATGTAGTTCTAGTGGAGTATAAACTGTTTCAATTGACATAAGATTTTAATCAAAGAAAGAGGCTGTGTATATCATTCTAATGAAGTACACAATCAGGAAGCAGTATCAAATTCTGTAGAATATGTTATTACTAAAATGTACATCATCATCATCATTTAACATCTGTTGTTCATGCTGGCATGGCTTGGATAGTTTGACCAGGGTTGGTAAGCTGAGGGGCTGCACCAGGCTCCAGTCTGATTTGGTATGATTTCTATGGTTAGATGCCCTTAATGCCAACCACTCCAAGTATGTAATGGGTGCTTTATGTGCGAGTTGTGTGACACTAGTATCTGCCATGATTACAATTTCACTTGGCTTGATAGGTCTTCTTCTCAGGCACAGCATATTGCCGAAAGTCTTGGTCATTTGTCATTGCCTCTGTGAGGCCTAATGTTTGAAAGGTGATTTTTATGTACCCCTGGAACAGGTGCTGGTTATGCAACACTGGCACAGGTGCTAGTTACAAGGATAAGAATAGGCTGGGCATCAGCCACATTGTCTCCATAGGGCCCAATACTCAAAAGGTGCTTTTTACGTGCCACCAGCAGGGGTGCCAATTACATGACACTGGCATTGGCCATGACTACAATTTCACTTGGCTTGACAGGTCTTCTCAAGCATGGCATATTGCCAAAGATCTCGGTCACTAGTCATTGCCTCCGTGAGGCCCAACGTTCAAAGATCATGCTTCACTACCTTGTCCCATGTCTTGCAGAGTCTACCTCTTCCACAGGTTCCCTCAACAGTTAGAGATTGGCACTTGTAAGATTGTGGTTTTGATTACAGGTGATGCATTGTGTTCTTGAGCCAGACACTGCATTTCACACTGCTACAGTCCACTCAACTGGCCAAAAAGAAATATCCCTGTGACAAACCAGCATCCTATCCAGGAGAGGAATATATATGCCACAGAATCTGGGAAACCGACCTTGTGAGCCAATGGCTCAGGAAAGACCTTTTACATATGCATATACTTTTATTCGTTTTATAGCCATGCAAGATATATTGTATATATATTCAATATGGATAAAGTTGTTATATATTTGTATATATGGAAATACTTATACAAATTTTTATGTATATTTTATATAAAAGTCTATATAAAAATATTTCCAATTATGAGTTCCACACCCATAAGGCATTAGTTAGCTTGTAGCTATCGTAGAAAACACTTGTTGAAGGTATCATGCAGACAGATAGAGCCAGAAACCATCTGCATAGCCACGTCTGCATTAAATATAAATAACATTTGTTTTAGCTTCATCAAATGATTATTTGAAATCATTTGTTAAACAAGTGCAACCAAGAAAAATATTATTAATTAATTTTCTTTATCCCTTAGATCATATTTTTTGTATGTTTATAGAATACTACCATTGTCATGCTGCATATATTTTCCCACAAAGCAAGCATTTTACTGAGTCACCAGCACTTGACAGGTTTTGTGTCAGGACTCCTTTCTACTCAGCAAAAGTTTATAGTTTCTGAAATTTTAGATATGGTTTTCTTGTTTAGAAGTTTATTTTATAGTCAAGTGCCTCTGTGTTTGATCTCACTATGTGACATCTTGGTCATGTATATCTAACCATAGCATTTGATCAACTAAGTTTCATGTATGAAATAAAGTAGAGAGAAATTATGAAGAAGGCCTTGGGCTATAATGGTTATTGAGTTTTAGACTTGGGTACCTTTAGCAAAGTGTATGTTATTGCAAGTGGTCTGACCAGGTCTTAAGTATGAAGATAATCCATGAATTATGAGATGTTCCTCTCTTCCACTCACCTGTCTCAGAAATTCTGTGTAAAAAATTCATAGGTGATGCTTTCCATCCTAATTAAGCAATACATATATGTACATGAAGTATTGAGTTAGTGGTTTTATAGTTAAAACTAAAAACTTTCCTAACTCAAGTCACTCAATGAAAAGAATATATATGAAATTAGACAATACAAATTAGCAGTCATTTGAAATGACTTTTATATAGTCATGAAGTGGTAGTTAGGTTTTTTCTCTTTTAGAGGGAGCATATAGATTGATAGCTTTGCCTGAAATCTTAAAAAATGTCAGGAGGCTAAGTAACTTATAAATATTTTATTTATTTATATAATATATTATATTAATTTTAATACTTGTATAATATTACTGTAATAACATGATATAATATATTATTTATAATGTTGTTCTGTTGACTTTAAGTATATATGTTTAACTCTGTCCATTCTAGTGATGGCACAACCAAATGAAACCAGTTATTTTCTTACACAGGTAGCTTAGTTTGAAAAGAAACTAGCAGTTAAAGTTACAATGAATATCTTTGATAGATTTGGATATAGCAGGAGGAGGGATAAGTTAAATAAGTTAGATAGTGGCTAGAGGAGAAAATTGTTTGACAGGACATTTAAATAGTTAAGTCAGTTTACTTCTTAGAAATTTCTTTCATCAGCAACTCTTGAAGTAAAAACTTTTTCTAAAACCTTCTTATAGTCATTGTATTATGAGTATAGTCTGGAGACATTGATGGCAAATTGCTTAACTGTTAAAAGGTTAGTAGTATTAGAAACATACAGCTGCAATTAAACAGGTATCAACGATTCTCCCAATTTGTAAAAGAAAAAAAATATTTGACTCAGTCCAGAATATATAAATGGATGTACAACAGAAAATAGAAAATATAATTTTCTCAAAATATGGTTTTACATGAAAATATGTCTCATATATATATATATATAAAAAAAAGGAAAAAAAAAAGATTAATCAAAGTAAAACCTCACAGTCAAAAGTTCAAAATTAAAATTTCTTGAAACCATTTTGAAGAAAAAGAAATTCAAAAAAATATAGCAAAATATTTCGAAGAGCCTAAATCCAAAAATGTAATTAATATTGAATGTATCTGATTGTGAAGTTAGTTACTGTTTAAGGTCAATTTTCTGAAACCTGTCAGAATCTGGTTTGAGTGTATATAGTATAGTAAATAAATAATACTCTATCATAAATATAATCAAAATACTGAAAAAAAAAAAGACGAAACAAAAATATTATAAAACACAATCATTATTGGGAGATGGTTGGAGAAAGTTGAAGAGTAGACTAAAAGAATGGGAAGAGAGAGTTAGATGGAATGATGGCAGAAATGTTAAGAGTGATTAGAATTTTATTTTATGCTGTAGGAAAACAAGTAGAACAAATGAGATTCAAATTATGTCTGTGAGGAATAAGAGAGATCAAAGAAGTATAGGATACAAGGAGAATGGAATTAGAGAAAATAGCAATAACTGCAATGATGTGTAATACAAAACAGGGAAAAATTTATTTACTACTTTTTTTTTCTTTAGATATTTTTCTTTTACTGATTTTATCAGTTTAAGAAACATTTAATAAAACTAATTTCTTTACTAATATTCAGATATTCAGAAATATTACGCGTTTGACATCATGAAACAACTATAAGAACTATAAATAATGTTTTTTTCTAAATAACAGTATACCAAAGGTGATATAAAAGTACAAGCATTTTTCTGAGAACTATGAAACTAAATGAATTAAAATGTATTCACAAAATATGTTAAAAACGACATGTAAAAATTAACAAGATTTTCCTGTTGAGAGTAATAAGACATGATGTAATTTAAATAGAAAAGAGCTTTGGTGCATTTACATGGAAAATAGTTTAAGAATCATAGCTGAAAAAGATGAGAATACTGATATATAAATATATATATTTATATATGTTGATGTTTCTAGAAATGTAATTATTTGTTGTTGAAATTCACCTTGAACTTCCCTTTATGTCTATATATCATTTTTATATCATATTGATGATGCTTGCTTTATGAAGGTAATCTCAGCTTCATAAATGATACCTTTTGCACTGCTAGAGTTTTTCACTGAACATGCATCATTGTTGCTGGAATGTTATTCAAAATCTGGAAGTTTACAAAAATGGATATGATATCCTCATCGGCAAGAAAATCAACATGACCATTATCTATAACGTCCTCAAAATTCTGCATAATGATCTTCAGTTATATACCAGATCAGGGATTTTTGGGAAATTCAAACGTTTTGAGAAGCATATGTTATAGAACCACACTGTATCATCTTTACCAGACTAACACACATACACTTGCAAATGTATGTGCACATTCTTACTTTTCTGGTTCCCCTTCCATTTTTCACATTTTTCATTCTTCCTCTTGCTCTCACCCTTCTATTTTTGATTCATTTATTTTCACACTTTTCTACTTGTCTTTTATTAATCTCTTTCCTTTTCTATTTTGACCTATTATTGATTTATTTTTCACATTACATCTTGAGATTTCATTGTACTGTCAAGGGGGTATATCTCATTTTTACCATCTAAGAGTTGTACACCCTAACGGAAATGGAAATGGCAAAGTTGAGACAAATAAAGAACATAACTTGATAAGTATCCACTAACAGGAAAGTTAAAGTAACAACAATGGAAAATCTGTAATTTATATTACTATGTGTCTGTGAGTAACACATGTATATGTGATGCATATGTGTTTGTGCTCATATGCCCACACGTATGAGTTTGTATGTGAACATGTTTATCTTCATGTGTATGCACATGTACTAAAGTACAAATATCCTTTATACTATCATATAACTACACACTGATTCCCCATATGCTTGATAAATCTGTCTTTTGCTCTTCCTATCATAGTTCTCCACCATGAAACAATTCTACTATTGAAAAATACATTAAGTCAAAAGTATAAAACTCAAGTACTTATTCATGCTTATATCATAGAGCACACAAAAATTGAAAATCAGAATGAGCATCAAAGCCAGCCATTTATTATTCTTTTAACAATATTATTTTGGCATTTTTATGACTTTTCTTCTCATACTCATTGCATTGTGGTTAGCTTTGATCTGAGGTATTTAACAATATGAATATGTTTATAACTTGTACATGCAAAGCATACAAATGTTTCAGAAGTCTTGTCATTTTGCAATTATATAACTAAACACATTTAAAACAAATAACATTCATATGTATGTATGTATGTATGTATGTGTGCATGTATGTGCAGATTTGTATGTTTTATGTATGTATTCTCATGCATATAGTTAAATATCTAGACATGCTCATATACATTTAAATGATAAACTGGCAAGTTTTACAGAATTTTACAGTTCCAGTGATGGATTGGATCTGTGGTCTTCGAATTAGCTTTCTCCTTTCTGGTTTTGAGATGCCTAATTTTTTAAGATTGGTATTTAGGCAGTGTGTTACATATCCCAGGGCCTCAATAATTACAAGTATAAGCCTGATGTATGTATGCATGCATGTATATACACACACATACACGCATGCACATGTGTGCACACTCTTTTGGAATTAGATATTTGATTCTGGAACCGTTAGGGGAATCTTCATCAGTTTATTTCTTACCATTGTGGATTGAACTGGTTTAGGTTATTTATTTTGATGAAAATAGTTTTTAGGTGACCCTGTAAATTTAACAGTATAGGATAGATACATTATATATATATATATATATATATATATATATATACATACACAATCATTCACTCACTGCTGTGGGTGAATAATATCTAATGGTCAGTATTTATTTTTGCTCAACCACTTCTATATCCTTCAGCTTATTCAATTCTTGACTAAATTACATCAGGTTAAGGACACTGAAAACGTCCCATTCTCCACCATATTCTGAGATATATGTAAATATGGGTTGGTTAAAAATGAATTATGATAAAAGTAATTGTTTAAATGCGAGAAATTACCATGTAGAAGCAGTATAGTTTCTTAATTTTTCCATTGCTCTTGCTTTTATTACACATAAATTAAACATCTCAATGAGATGAATCGAATTCCATAAGCCTCATCAAAATTTAAGTCGTAGAAAATTACTTACATGTCAAAAAGTTGTCAAATCAGAAGGGGAGTAATACCTATCATCTTCAAACCATTATATCTTTGTTATTTAAAAGATTTTTTCAAAATACTTCAGTTTAAGTAAAGGAGCAAAACGAGAAGAATCGATTTCTGTGAATCTCATTTAAAAATTGGTGTAGAACAAAATGTGTGTGTAGGAGCAGAGTGGCTCTGCAAAAGGCAACCACTCCCCAGTAGAAAAAATGTGCATAAAAAATGTGTGTGTGGGGGCTGCTTTGGCAAAAACTGATCTAATTTGAATGAAAATAAAGCCTAAATTTTTTTTATGGTGTCTCTGTTATTTTAGTATTTTAGAATAAAAAATAAATGTATAGTTAATCTATAAAAGATCAAATGAGAAGAATCTAACTGAAAAGTGTGTCTAACTGAAAACTTCTGAAGTAAAAATTACCAAATTTGAGTGTGGTCACAATATATTTTGGTACATTGAAAGCTTTGTAAATAAACTTAAGTGCAAAATGTGCAAAGAGTGGTAACACTACACTTGTTTCAAATTTTGACTGGTTTCAGTTTGGTTCCAGCTAGTTGTTTGCATGGTGTAAGAATTTTGAAGGGTAGCACTGTACAAATTAACAATTTTTGGAATTCTCAACATGTTGAAAGTATGTATATTTAAATCATTTGTAGAGAGTGGATTTTAGGTGCAAAATGTAATGTGTTTATGTGCATGTTTACGTGCAAAAGATATCAACATGCTTCATTCAAATTTAATGTTCTATTTAATGAGCTTAAATTGGAATATTTATGTCTTAAATCTAAGAATAATCTTATAATCTAATAATATTATATTCTAAATAATCTATGAATGATCTTATTCTCAAAGAAACTTGGCAATTTTTATGATTCATTGAAAATAAATTATTCCAAGATTTAAGGCATAAATATGCCAATTTAAGCTCATTAAATAGTACATTTCATTTGTTGTTCTCAAAATAGGATTTATATTTTAATTGTTTAATTGTTAGGCCAAGAAATGTTTTCTATATATATATTTCCATACAAAATGGTAAAAATTAATCAATACAGATAATAGTCACAAATATGACTTCTAAGTAGCAAAATTAGGGATCTGAATTATATTAGAAAAAAAATTAATGAAATATATCAAAATTTGATAAATTAATGGAATTGAGCATTAAAATTTATCGTTCACAAATTTATTACATAAAAAAAATATTTTTTATTCTTATTTAAATGATTTAAAAATTGATCATTTGAATATCAATTGCAGAGAAAAATTTCAAAATGCTTTTAAAAATATTAAGAATTTATAAAAATTTGGTTTTGGTAATTTAGTTTCAAAATTTTTTTTAGATAGCTCCTTACTCTTCTTTTTTTTTCCTACGACTCTTCTCTTTATAATCATGTCTGGATGTGGCAAGGGCAGCAAAGGTTTGAGCAAAGGAAGTGCTAAGTAATGTGGTAAAATTCTATATTATAATAGCAAAAGTCCACTCAGCTAACTATCTGATGCTTGGTTTGTCATGGTGGGTGTAAAGCACACCTTGGGCCTGGTCTATGATAAGACTAGCAGTGTGTCCAAGATGTTTCTCAAAAAATGTACACTTGATCAGAACCCTTTTATCTCAAAATGGTCAGCTCATGTTTGATGATACTGCTTTCTGACTGGCACCATTCAATTAATTTACGGTATTTTACTGGTATTCTTTCTTTTGTCTTGGGTCTCCCATTGGAATATTTATATAATCTACTTTTTATCAGTTTATGAAATCGACTTTTGACTGCAAGTTTAAACATTTGAAATGGAAAAAAAAAAAAAAAACCCATTAGCTTTTATATTTTTGAGTTTTTCCCTGTAATAGGGGTGGTCTAGCAGGGACAATGTGGGTACATGATTGATAATATTGTTAATTATTGAACCTGGAAACTACAGGATAAGAAGTGAAGCTTAAGATACTGCAGTAGTAGTTTCAGATGTTCATGTATAGGTGTAGGCACCAACATACACACACACCATCATCATCATCATCACCGTCATCTTCATTGTCATCATCATTGCTTTGTTTCCTTATCACACTGACATGGATTGGAGTACATACACACACACACACACACACACACACGCACAAATACTCTCACACACATGCATATATGTCTATATCTACATATATCTAATTATCTACCTATCCATTCATTCATCTTATATCTATCTATCTATGTATCTATCTAATCTATATATATATATATATATATATATATATATGCTAAGCTTCTGCACATTTTCTGTCTACCTTATTCCACTCGCAATGCATTAATCAACTCATGGCTATAGAAGACACTTGCCTAATGTTTTGATCATTGAATGCTATATTTAGAGTTGGCAAAACTTTTTCCTGAAAGTAAGAAGCTATTATTAGATAATTATATTCAGTTAGCTGTAGCTTCATGAAAATAAAGTGTGAATGTGAATGGAGTTTTAAGTTAGGCATAAAAGTAATGATTAAAGCTGGGTCAGGTGACACTAGAGAGTTACACTCAGTTCTGCCTAAATGGTTAGAGATATTGATGTACAAAGAGTCAAATGCTTGCAAACACCTAGTCTGAAGTGGCCTTTGAACTAGATTTGGATGCATGGAAGAACATTATGAAGTATTCATGTGTCTACTGCAAAATGTATAGATTTAATAACTTTAGAGCTAGTTTCATTTGTTGAAATCAGCATTACCATTGGGATTTTCATGAGTGATCTTTGCTGACCTTCAATTTTCTCATCTTCCTTGATGCAGGACAAACACAGGACAGCAATTTCCATGCAAATTTGGACAAAGATTAACTATGTGTGTATGGATCAGTTTACATGCATGTACATACATATAGTGTCACATGTATGTTAGTGCCACATACATATGTTTGTATGTATGTGTGGTATGCATGAATTATTTGTGTGTGTGTGTATGCATATACACATATTCATATGTGTGTGTGTGTGTGTATGATAGATACACATATTCATATGTGTGTGTGTGTGCATATATGTTTATATATGTGTATATATGTATATCTGTCTATAAATCTATTGTTTATACTCAGTTGTAATATAAACAATTTTACACTAATCTGCAGGGCTACTCTATACTTTTGTTGAGTACAAATTCATTATTTTTAGACAAGGATATTATTGACAGTGACTTCGAAGTTTTGGCCAGCTAGCCTTACTACCTATTTTGAACACTTTCATGTAAACTGTTTAAACAAAAAGCCCCACTTAACATTTTCTTATCATTGTCAAAGATTCTATTTTTTAACATTCTCTTATCATTATCAAAGACTGTATAACTGTATTTTAATACAATTGTGGTAACTATTTTTTAACACAACAAAGCTTATACAAAGCTTTACATTTTATTTTTGATAATGTTTTTTTTTTTAAAGTGAAACCGGTCAAGTCAATAAACATCTCTAAAAGACCTCTACCTTTTCAAACCCTCTTTCCTATATACATACATACATACATACATACATATAGCCGATCTTAGGTTGTTAGGGCTCATGAAAGAAATGACAATGGACCAAGATGTTTGGTAATATGAGGTTCTAAAGAAGACCTACCCATGTCAGCAAAACTGAGTGCTACAGGCATTGTGTGTAACTCACATGTAACAACAAACCTTTCACACACTTTACTCCAAGAAACCAAACTACATCTCTTCTTCTAACTGCATCTTTCATTTCTTCACATTTCCTCTTCATAAACTATGATTGTCTTCCAGTCCCCTTCCCTGCGCTCACTGCCCTGCTCACTGTATCGCTTCGCTGCTTTCCTCCCTTCCATTTTTATGCCCAGGTTTTCGTCAGTCACTGCAACCACCACTCCCTACTTGCACCTTCTTGGCAATACCTGACTGCATATATTATGATCTCCATGCCTCTCTCCTCCTTACTTTACCATCACATCTATGCCCTGGTCCTTGTTACTTTTGAGTATACCTTGATACTTCACCATCTCTCTCCTGCTCTCATTTGAACTCTTGCTGTCTCCCACTCTCTCTCTCTCTTTCCCTTGTTCTTCCTCTGGCTGGGTAGCCATGTATCTCCTCTACAGCAGCACACCTGTTCCTGCCTTCATTCTTGATCACTCTCTCCTCTCGCTTTTTCCTCTGACTAGGTAATCAAGTATCTCCTTTATACCAGCACACCTGTTTCTGTCCTCTTTCTTGTACTTCTCTCTCTCTCTCTTTCTCTCTCTCTCTCTCTCTCACACACACACACACACACACACACACACACACACACACACACACACACACACACACACTCTCTCACCAAGTACCTTCTCTATAGCAAGACACCTGTTTCTGCCTCTCTATTTCTCTGTCACGCTCTAATCTTCCATCATCTGAGTCCACTGTGCAGAGTGGTTAGTGCTAGGAAGTGATCCTGCCATAAAAGCCCTGCCAAAACAGATACAGTAGCCTGGGGTTGTCTTCTACCTGGCCGGCTCCTGTCAACCATCCTACCCATGCATGCATGGAAGACAAACGTTAGACGATGACGACGACGACGATGATGATGATAATAAATATATATATATATATATATATATATATATACACACACACACAAACACATTTGTGTATTTATATATATATGTATGTATATACATATACACACATCCATCCATCCATTTATCCATTCATCCATCAATCTATCTATCTATCTATATATATATATATATACAGGGTGTGGTGAATAAACTGTCATCTAAATTACGCTAAAATGAAAATAATACTGACATCTCATTTTAACAGATATATCTACCGAAATTACATAAAAATATTTTGAAATACTAAAGAATAAATTTATTCCATAAAATTGGCATCAGCTTCAACCATGGTTCCAGGTGACTTCGGAATCTCCCGCAACTCTACTGGATGACCTCCTTGTTTAAGCTGGTGAATGCTGCCGTATTCCTTGCCTTCTTCAGTTCATCTTTGGTTTTACAAAGAGTTTTGTTGGTCTTTCACTCAACTGCACCCCACACATAATAATTAAGTGAGTTGCAATCTGGGGAGTTAGGTGGCTAGATGTTAGGGGTGATGTGGTCGAGGAAATTGTCTGACATCCATAACTAGGTACTCCTGCTTGTGTGGTGTGGTGCAGAGTCCTGTTGCCAGACATAGGGTCTTCCAGCAACCACCCTCTTGACCCAGAGCAGCACTACCTCCTCAAGGCACTTGATGTAGGCTTCCATGTTGAGTCTGAGGCCATGTGGGAAGATGAAGGGAGGCATAATGTCGGCATCACTATTGATCACTCCAAACACCATGTTGTTGACTGGATGTTATTTTTATCACTCTTGGTACATGTCCTTAGATTGCACTGTCCTCAGATAGACACCTAAACACTCTGAAATGTTCGTATTGGAGTCTCTGGTGGGAATGCAAAGCAGTACAGCATGTCGTTTCCAAATTTCTGACAGAGTAAATTGCATCATGATGCTGTTTTTCTCACAGACAGTGCCTAACTGAACCTACTATACTGCGTAGTTGACAAAATCATCAAAAACAAACAATGTGAATGCATGAAATTAAAAGTATAAAATGGTGACAATTTACTCATTACACCCTGTATATATATATATATATATAAACGCATACATTTATCTATCTGTATATATATATACATATATATAAATCTTTGTAATTCTTATTAACAAATGAAACATGCATAATAGTGAATAAATAATATCAAAAGATTATATAACTTTGCAAAGAATATTTCCAGAATCTTCAACTCTACTATGTACCTCACATAAATGCAACAGTGACAGCATCTACATACTGGATTGTACTATTGGAATAAGCAGACGTGTTTCAAGGACACAGCTTGGATTTTATCTTACCTACATAACATAGTGGCGTGCGGTGACTTCCGGGGTTGGGCATGCAATGAATTTCTACCCCCCCCCCCCCCCCCCCACCCCCGGCAATTTTTCAGTAAAAGAATTTTCATATTCCTACGATTTACATATGGGAGATTCTGAATATGCAATCACCCCCGTATGACCTAGAATAAGCAGGGAATAAAAAATGGCTCTGTAAAGATGAGCCTGAAATAAGTGTATTGTTTGTATTTTTCTCTCTCTTCGAAACGTCAGTACTTTCCCATCCTCACTCACCCTTAAAAATGTCTAAAAATCATAAGTGAAATGGAATTAAGATGAAATTGGATTCTGTTAATATTTTTGCATATTCGGAATCTCTGTTAAAGGTAGGAATCCGAAAAAAAATTTTCACAAAATTTCGTTTTTCAAAGGGATGCGATTCTGCATTAGCCCCTATACCTATTGGTTCAGCTGAATTAATTTGAAATGATTCAATAAAGAGAACACATTTAGTTACATTATATGGCCATGGTTTAGATAGTTACGCTCTCGAAGACAAGTCAGGTGCTTTATCATGCTACTTGTCAATTCCGGGAAAATTATTGATACTCAAGCAGACTGTTCTGAGACTTACTAAACTCCGTATATTAAAAGACTACGTCTCACGCACACACATTAAAAATACACACATATACATGAATACACACATATACATGAATACACACACAATGAAAGACAGCGAAAATTCAACATTTTAAAAAGCCCCCCCCAAAAAAAAACTGTCGTGGCAGAAGTCAACATCTCTGAGATTGAAACAAGACACTTATTTACGGCCGTAAATAGACTACACCCAGCAGCACAGAAAGGAAAACCTATGTAGGTGAGGTGTGACGAAGAAGTCGAACCATTTCTCCTGTGAAACAATACTGATATAAAAAGGTCGAACCTTACGTTAAAATGTTATTTACCTAATTTCTAAATTAATTCAATTCTTCGATCTTTCTGGGCAAATATATCTATCATGTTTTAATAGAAATCTTCTCTTTTCATCAATTGTTGTAATAAATCTTTTTCAATTGACATTAGTGCTAACCCAGACAGTTTTCTTTCTCCTGTCGCATTTCTTTGGTATGTTTTGATTTTACTTAATGCAGAAAAGGATCGCTCTACAGAAGCAGTGGTAGACGGAATTGTCAAAATCAACTTGCACAGATTGAAGAGTTCTGGCATAGCCTCAACAAGGTCACTGCTGTAAATGTAACTCATTAAATGACTTAAACTTCGCTTTTTAAAATCTTTCATTGAATACATGACATTGAGCTCACTTTGTAATTGTATTACATCAAAAAATCTGCCAGAAGTCATTTTTGAAGAATCTATAGAGTCCACAGGAAATTATTTGCAATACTCGTCTACTTTGTCGAAATTCAAAAGTTCCATGAATTTAAACTCTTCTAAGGATGAATATCGTGCTTTTATTGATAATTTTGTTATAAAGCATTCTAATAATGTCGTTGGGGCTCAATAGATATATTTTTGGATCTCTGAATTCCGATTCCTGCATCGACTCCATATTTTCCCCCTAACATATCGTAAAAGATTGAAAAATTATCAAGCTTTGAAAAAGGCTACTTTTATATAAGAACACGTAAATTGTCTGAGTAAATTTTAAGTCAATTTCAACAAAACGGAAAAAATAACGTTAGTCAAATTAATTTAAGATTAATTAGCTATAATATAGATAATATCTTTTTTTCAGAACACTCCAAAATTATAATAGTGCAAACAGATGTTTTGGATAAAAAAAAATTCAAACTTAACGCCAGGTCATTCTACCATTTCAGATGGGTAACTCAGGGATTATGGGATTCCTTTTGTTCCGGTCAGAAAGTGGAACAAGGTTAGCAACGATTCTACACTAACAAAAAGACAGAGAGAGGGGTGTCACGTGGTCTTCTCAAAGCAGACGAACGAGTCAGTGAGAGAGGGGGAAGGGGAGGCAGAATATTTCGAAAACACCTGGACGGAGTTTCTTTCAAACAAAAGTAACTATTTTATCGAATTTTCCGATGATGTATATATATATACGAAATACTTGCTTGATATTTATTTCTTTTTCTATGCTGGCTTGGGTTAAAAGAGTCGTGATCTAACCTAGTTTTTACTTGGATACACTACCCAATTAGATGGGTCACTGGACTATATCTCACTCATATATTTCAGTTTTAAATTGGTTTTTATAAGTAGATGATCCAGCCATCATCAACAAGTAACAAAGTGTGCTGGGTCCATTTTAACATGGCATAGGGTTGTCATATGTTCAGTATAACTAGAGACTTCTCACTACTTTATCATTTTTTCCATTCATTCAAGGTAACAAGTCTGAGAGGTGAATAAAAAAGGGAGTGATTACAGAAGAAGAATCAGGGTAGCGATGTATGAAGGCTCTTAGAGTAAAATGTTAAAAACTGAATGACAGGAGTAAAATGGTGAATTCAGTGGAAGGAATTGTGAAGGATAGAAATAGTTGAAATGAAATGTTTTACCTAAGAACACAATGCATCACCTGGGCTGGGAATCAAAACTATGATCCTGTGTTTGTGAGCACAATACCCTAACCATTAGGCCACATGCCCTCACAAAAGCCCCAAAGTAGTGATGGATTGAAATCTCAGCTTTGAATAAATTATCAAACTCTGCTACATGTACTAGATACATTTTGTTGCATTTTGATTAACAAACACAAACAATCATACACACCTGTATATATATATGTGTATATATATATATATATATATATATATATATATATATATATATATATATATATATATATATATATATATGTGTGTGTGTGTATATATATATATATATGTGTGTGTGTGTGTGTATATATATATATATATGTGTGTGTGTGTATATATATATATATATATATATATATGTGTGTGTGTATATATATATATATATATATATGTGTGTGTGTGTATATATATATATATATATATATATATACATATACATGTATGTATATATATATATATATATGTATATATATATATATATGTATATATATAAACATACACATATGTACACACACATACACATAAATACTAGTTTTATTTATTGACATATACACACCTATGCAAAGAAGATATGGAACATTAAATAATATTAAATAGGAATCCTATTTGATTGAACCAGTCTTGGTTGGCATTGATTGACAGTAATATTTTAGAGCTGTGGGAGTAATGCTGCTACAGAGCATTGTAAATCCATATCAGCTGTCTTGAAATCTATTATATTTGGTCTGCAACTGGAAAAGGTGCCAAGATTTATTGTCTGGAACATATCTATATGGAGCACCTTATCGATACTTACTTGTCTTTATGTCTCTGTCAATGGGATGGATGTCATCATCATCATCACCATTTTGATAGACATTGTTGTATAAAGAGATTCAGCTTTCTTCACTTCTGTAGTCACTTGCCTAGCTAGAAATTGCAGCCGAATTTATGAAATTCTACTCTTTGCTAGCCATCTTAAAAAGTTGGGGTGATATGAAATGATGTAGTTTGAAAAAATTATCTCTGAATTAAAGAAGGAGGGTCATATCTGGAATGCCCTTGTTCCTAAGTCTGCTTGACTGTTAATACACCTGGTGGTGCATTAACAACAATCACCATTCAAATCATTCCTACAGCCACTCATTTGGGAAACACATTGTCCTGAACCCAGACTATCCAACCTTTTCCCATAATTTGCCAATCTTCCTCTTTCTTCATCAGAATTTACCACTTTACCACAAAGTCATTCATTAGTTATTTACATTTTATGTTCTTGTAGAATCTGAGTTGGTCATAACTGTACCTACCCTCAGCATTTTTTATGTTTTTATATACTTTCAGATTTCAATAGCAACTACAGTCATCTCATTTCATATATAACTGATATGGTTTGGGAGATTGTTTACGTCTATTGTAATTTGACTGCTGAAGTCATTGGTCTTGGAGGGATAGCAAAGGTCATGTTAACAGCCCATTCCTCCTGATCAAAGAATAAAAAAAGAGTTAGGGTTCTGTTTTATTGTTTAACTGATAGTATTTTTAAGTGACATATCAGTTTTAGTACATTTTTTTGTTAGTGATAGCATCATTTACATTATTGACTGCCTCAGTTTATCTTGATGTTAGCAATGTTTTCCATTCTCAATGCACTATGAAACTAAGAACACAGAGTTAATATAAAAGCCCCCTTAGGACTAAGGAAACTTTTATGCTACATTACAAAGTTATTGATTGTAGTGGCAACACCAATATGTTTTTACCTTTTTAATGCTGACAGTGGTTGTGTTATTCATGGTGGTCATAATTCTGTTATTGTTGTTGGTAATAAAAACATCAGGAATTTTGCTTTATCAAGGTCGTTGTCACTTGGCAAGGTAATATTAAATGCAGCAATAGAGACCATCAATAAATAAATGCAATGAACAGATTAATCTCTTAAAATGTCCAATTATCATCATATCAATTAAATTGTCACCTTCACAATCAGCATTACTACTTTTGTAATCTAAATATTTATTGCAGCAATTAAGATTGGTACCTTAATAATCAGTTTTATCTCATTAATAGCCAATGTTATTGATTTAAAACAATCATCAAGTCTTCCTAATAATTGCCTTTATATTTTAAAGTAAACTATTATCATTTTAGAAATCAATATTATCACTCGAACTATCAATTCAAACTTAAAAAGTACAAGTATTATATGAACCAAATTTTGCTCTTGCCTAAGCAATCGATATGGTTTCTGTTAACATTCAGCATTATTGATTTACTAATCAACATTGCCAAATTAATACTTGCTAACATTCTCTTAGAACACAGAATTAAATATTATCAAGTTACCAATATAAACTATCATTTTGAAAGTAGAAACCTCACCTGAAAATCACTATTATTGTACCAGAAATAAGAATTGTTTTAGAATTCAAAGTCACCAATTTAAAATTTTACTATTTTGTTAGTAATTGATATTAGTTGTTTCAATATAAATATGAAATTCCTTTAGAAATGATAGTATCATCTAAATACAGTCAAGCTGACCAGCTTCACTGAATATTACTAGCTCACTAACTTTACTTTCTAAGTATGATTACTTCATGAGAGGAGGAGCAATAAAGTTCTATGCAGTGGAATTATCCAACTTTTCACAGCATGGAAAATTAATATCAAACTATTGATTCCAGCCATCCATCGATCCATTTATCTATCTATCTATTGATCTATCTATCTATTTATCTATCTGTCTGTCTGTCTATGTGTCTGTCTTTTTTTATCTCTCAATAAAACTTCTTGAAGTGTTATCTTCCACAAAATTTGTGATCAAGATAGACTTGTAAATAGGAATAAAATCATCATTGAAAAAAAGTAAACTCCATTGGCACATATTGTGTTGTATTCTGTTGTTGATATTATTTAGCTCCAAACACAGCCTTGATTGAGAAGTCATATGATTTGAAGCATTCCGTCTGTGATGATCCTTACTTTTATTCAGATGTATATTTAGAATCTATTGGTCATAGGCAACCTTTTTTGAGAAGCAGACTACATAAGACATGGCTCATCATCAGTCAGACTGCACGTAACAAATTCAAGATGATTTTTTTTGTTAGACACACCATTCAGAAAGTTCCCATAGGCTACAGTTTGCCCACGACTGTTTAATGAGTCCTTCAATTTTTAAGATGTTAGCATGTGATTTGAGGGAAAATTGTCTGTTACTTTTCACAGGTTGAGTTACCCCTTAGAGGCTCCTTTCTAGGTTTGTAAAATTCTGATGTTTAAGGTAAAAACAATTCCGATATTCCAAGCTGACAGATAGATGTTAGTCACAAAATTCAGTAAGCCGTTTACATAAGGAAAAACTTAGTCCCAGGTGATGAAATTCAGTGTTGTTGTTATGACAGTATTGAGTTCTGTATAACAATTGACAAATATCATTTTCAAAATGTATTCTTCTTTTGAGATAAGTTAATGGGAAACAAAGGAGCTTGAGAGACTATGTCCTTCATAGATATATCTATTTGATAAAGCTAAAAATAACATAGTAGGAAATGTATGTATATCCATGGCTTCCCTTAGAATTGCAGAATCACTGAGAAAGTTTGATGTTCATTTAAACCCAGAATATCCATTATAACTGGCTGACGTCTGCATAAGTTTGTCTACAGCATTTTCATATTTGTTTATATGTCAGTATATAGAATGTTCTCTTTACTTTTATTTGAAGTCTTCCTGTAAGAAAGGAACTTGTTTCTCACAAAGATAGAAAGCATCACCCTTGGAATGTATGTATGTATGTATGTATGTATGTATGTATGTGTGCGCACGCACGTGTGTATGTGTGTGTGTGTGCGTATTCCTGGTAAAAGCTTAGAGAGCAACTATCTCTGCTGGGAACAAAAGGCTTCTCTCTCAGAGTGAAGAGTTGATTGTTGGATTGTACTAAGGACAGTACCAGTGAATCAAGCAACTTGAATGTAGAGAATTTGTTATGACTAGAAAAAATGTGAGATGTATAATATTGATTTCAAATTTTGGCACAAGGCCAGTACTTTTGGGGAAGGGACTTAGTCAATTAAATCAACCCAGTGTTTAACTTGTACTTTTATTGACTTCAGAAGAATGAAAGGCAAAGTTGACCTCAGTAGAATTTGAACTTAGAATGTAAAGATGGATAAAATGCTGCTAAGCATTTTTCCCAGCGTACTAATTATTCTACCAGCTCACTGCCTCCGAGATATATAATATTAGTATGCATGAATAACAAATGAGCTGAGAGAAAACCTCAACTTAAGAGAAATCAGATGTGTGCAATGGAAAAGCCACCTGGTATGAGCATGTCATGTGTATGGAGGAGAACAGCTATATAAGGAACCCTTCAAAGTGAATAGAACCTGTGGAAGAGGAAGATTGAAGAAAGAATACTGAAGACTGATCAGAAGATGTTGCATCTTGTGAAAAAGATGGCAAAAGGACTGTGTGAATTGGTGACATACTGTGTGGGAAAAACTCATCCTTCCATGCAAGCATGGAGAGCTTAACATTAAAATTGGTACAGATGGAGGCTAGGAGGTGTAACATATATCATCCTTATCATCATCATTTAACCTCCATGTTTCATGCTGACGTGGGTTAGATTGAACTTTTAAACCCAAACCAAATGATAAAGGAGATCTACTGTGAGCAGCTTGAGTGGCTATATCAGCGCTAGAAGAAAAACAACCATCTTTGGTTTCAAGATGAAAGGTATTCTTCCATCAGGATAATGCTCAGCCACAGACAACAAGGATGGCATTCCAAAGGCTGGAGCAGTTTGAATGGGAAACGATGCCCCACCCACCATATTCACCAGGCATTGCCTCATCTGATTATCATTTATTCTGCAGTCTTCAAATTCGTTTGGATGGAAAAATATAAATTCTGTAGACGAGGTCAGAACAATATTGGAGGAGTACTTTTCATGATGGACAAGTGAATTTTGGAAGAGGGGTCTTGCAAGTCTACCAGATAGATAGAAGAGCATTGTGGAAAATGAAGGAGAGTATATATCAGATTAAAAAAAAAGAACTTTGTTTATCTTAATTTTGAAAACCAAAAGCAGTATAAAAAAAACAAAATATTCACACACATATACACACACATACAAATATATATGTGTGCATGTGTATAAATGCATACATATAATATATGGATATATCCATATATATACATTATATATATATATAAAATATGTATATATATATATATATATATATATATATATATATATACATAACTTGTTGAATATCTGTTATATGTCTCAATTATGGAAATGAGAAAATTATGCTCCCTACGAAGCTGAATATTATAAACATAAATGTATTGAGATATCAAAAACAGATTCAGTCTCCCACAAAGCTATTTATACTCAGCTGATATTATAATATAAATTCCAAACAATGTGCATTTCTAATTCTCTAGCTGTTTGTGGAAACATTTTCCATCACAGCATAGACAGTCACTTGCAGGTTTTTCATAATTATTTGCACACACACACACACACCCATGCAATTACGTGCTTATGCAGGAAAATATTAATATGCACACATACTGACTTTTGAATATATTTAGTATTAGATGAGTAAACAATTCAGTTAGAGACTTATGTAAGCTGGCAAGTGGAAATAGATACGTGTGAAACATGGAAGACAAGCTTGCACATACAATTATGAAGCATGCACACATATGCACTCACATACACAAACATTTGCATACATAAATCTATATCTAAGCATGTTGAGATTAAGGCACAAACTTAAAATATAAGTGCATACGTATATACAAACTGTAGCTTTTAGTCTAGAGACATGCTGTCTCCTTGTTTCTTTCACCATTAAAACAATGACTTTTGGCTCTATACCATCTCTTGACTCATTTGTGTCTCCCTCACTTAACATCTATATTTCACACAAATCCTAGGCCCTTCACAAACTAATACATCCTGTCCTTCCTTTTTGGAATGTCATCCTGCTGGAACTTATTTGCAGCACATTTTTTCCCTTCAACTGTCAATTTGAAATTGCCCTAGAGGAACTTTAATCGTGTTTGATCTATTAGTCACAAAGAAGTGGAACATTAGTTCATGTCACTCTGCAAACAAGGCTTTGCTCTGTGCATTCATCCACCTGAACACACAAAGCTACACATAGACACAAATGATTTGCTCAGGTTAAGGACAAAGAGTGTACAAATGCAAAGTTAGATAGCGAGCTACATACATAGATAATGCATATTTACTATAAAACATTTATTTAAAAAAAAAAAATGAAGGAAGAAAAAAATGAAAGACAGACACGTAGAAAGATAGATTGATAGACAGATTGGCTGATGCTTTTCTTACCTCTTCCTCTCACTTAAAATTACTTATCAACTTGGTTTGCCTCACAACTGTTTCATTTCATTGATAAATTCTGATTCCTTCACTTGTAAAAGCTAAGCTAACTCTATTTATTCAATCTTTTGTTTCTGTCTGTTTATCTGTCTCTTTATATGAGCTTGCGCACGCATGCACACACACACACACACACACACACACACACACACACACACACACACCTATATATTGGTAATGTTGATTTGACTAGGACTTCAGCATTTCCTTTTATCTTGTTTCAGTCATTAGACTGCAGCCATGCTGGGATACCACCTTGAAGTAATTTGGGTCAGATTTATCAACCCTAGTACTTATTTTCCTTTTTTAGCCTAGTAATTAGGTGGGGGACAAACAAGGATGCATGCAAGTGCATGCCCCCCCCACACACACACACAGACACATATTTGATGGGCATCTTTCAGTTTCAGTCTACCAAACCTACTCATTAGGCTCTGGTTGGCCCACCATCATTAAATGTTTCCTTTCCTGAAGCTGATCAACAATACAATATGCATACATACGTATGTACATATGTACATACATGTGTTGTGTGTGTGTGTGTGTATGTGTGTGTGGAGGGAGAAAGAGGGAAATATCAACACTGAGCTAAGGGAAATTACTGAAATAAGTCAATGGCTTGGTTTAAAAGTAACTGAAATGTTGGAAATACACTACAAATTCTTATGAAATAAGATGTCCCTTTTAGTTGGAAAATGAAAACAAAATGCTAGTGGCAATCATCAGCAGCTCACAAAGAAAATAATAGAAAATTTTAAGAAATTAAGTATCAATTTAAAAAATCTAATTCTCATACTTAAAGAAAAATTTGACACAAATTATTTAGTTACCAGGTCATCTGAGAGAGTAATTTGCAGAAAGGTGCCAAGCTGACTGGATATCTGGTGAAGCAGTAAGGATATATATTCAGATGGTTTTAATAATATATTATGTTTTTGTACTAAATCTACTTCACCCTTTTAAGCCTCATCTGTTATGATTTAAACATGCTTGTTTTGAGATATGAGTTGAAATTTTCGTGTAGGTCTCGAGTCACTTACCAAAATACATTTCTTTTCTTGTCTTTTGTTAATTACACTGGTCAAGAAAATGAAACTTTTTTTAATCATCAGAGTTGCTGATTGACTTTTCTAGGTTAATTTATGATGTTGATTACTAATCTGAAGTCTGATTTCCTCTATCAGGTCACATTTAGATGTTAATGATACCTGCTGTTTTAATTTATAGGATATGTAAAGCATATCTATATAAAGTATATTGAATACAGGATACAATAATTTCATGGCTTTTTATTGTACAAAATTAAAATTATTGTGTACAAATAAGTTAGAATACACTCAAATGCATTATAACTTAAAATCTTTGGGATTTGGACTTTCTATGGTATTTTGTCTCAGGTTCATCCCTGTATAACACCCAACAGTAGTCAGCTAACATTCCTGCATTCCAAAATCCTTGATATCGTTCTTCCATTGGTGCAATGTTTTGATGAAAGCATTCCCCTTGCTCATCAGACACTGCTCCAAGGTTCTCTGCAAAAAAGTTCAGATAATTATCTCTTTTGTAATGGCCTCTTTTGCTTGGAGTTGGTGAATCTTATACCTCCACCACTCAGTAATTCCTGACCTGCTCTAATTTCCACCTCTTGTCGCTTTTGTGTTACTATCCTCAGGCGCCACAATAATCTCAATGCTCAGTCCCTCCTCCTCAGGGCATTGTCCCTCTGGAATCTTCACACCTGCTCATATCATTCCTGTAGATGATGACTTGGAACATCTATAGTATCACTCTGACCAGCCTTGGAGAGCCAGCAAAGATCATGGGCTCTGTCTTTTCCTTCAACAAAAAAAAAAAAAAAGCAAAAACCTTCTGATCTGCTGTGATATTTTGTCATTTCTACTACTATTAATGTGGTCTCTGCTCCTTAGAGATGAGTAAACTTCAGCTATCACAACATTTGCCCTTCACTTACACCTGTCTGCCAAATCCTTTCATCTCAGAATGTCAATCCCTTGGAATTCTTTCCTTGGTAATGTTTTTCTTTCACTCATTGATTTGTAGCTGTTTAAGAAGAGCATCGACCACATTGATTTCACTCATCTTTATGTAACTTCGATGTAAGTGTCAACTTACTTGGATATCTGATGTAACAGCAAGGGCATACATTCAAATTGTACTAATAATTTACTTTTGCACTGAATCTATTTAACATTTACAAGCAGGCAACTATGATTTAAACATCTGACATTTATTCTATATAATAATTCATCTTATTCTATAACGTTTAGTGCCACCTGTTTTAATACGTATGGTACACCAGTACATATCAATAAAATAACTAAAGTCTCAAGCTCTTTTCCTATCTTGTATATAACATGTGAGATGATATGTTTTTCAGTTTCTCTTTCTAAGCT
The DNA here is from genome assembly GCF_046866305.1 of Octopus bimaculoides. NCBI lineage: Eukaryota > Metazoa > Mollusca > Cephalopoda > Octopoda > Octopodidae > Octopus > Octopus bimaculoides. The sequence goes on from NC_142936.1 coordinate 38,637,671, forward strand.
TTATTATTATAAAAAAAGCTTGTAAAGAAATAATGAAATAATAAAAAAATCTTAATTTCAAACTTTATTTAAGATTTTCGATTGATGTTTTAGTAAACAATGAGATAAAGTGAACTGAATGTACAGGTGAGAAATTATCAGTGAGTACTGCTTCAAACAACAGCTGCAATGTCAAAGTGCAACTTATTTACTTTGATTTTCTTTATGAAATATCTTAAGGCTGTATCAAGACTTCTGAGAGTCCTGTTATGTAAACATTCCAACAATGTTCTAGCAACAGAAGCCATATATACCAATGAAATGGTGTTATCTCAATAAATGCAAGACTTCTACACATTATGGGAGAAATGTTCCCTGGGGGTGTTCATAGAATAATCCATTGAGTGCTTATTATTTTGTATACATACATACATACATACACAAACACATACATACACACATACATACATACATACATACATATATACATACATACATACATGCATACATGCATAATCTTTTCGCTATTTTTGAACACAATCTTGCACATTTTTAAACTCTTCAAACACTCCAATAATGAGCAGCTGGTTACTCACGGTGTGAACTGATTCCATGGTTACATAAAGAGCAATCAATAACATGCTTCTCTTTCACTTTAGTGTCTCAAGTTAGACTAAATTCAAAATGGAGCTAGAACATTTATACTCACTCCATATTGACTCTGTACCCTTTGACAAGTAGAAAAGCAGTTTAATCACTGTTGGTACAAATAGAAAAATGTTGACATTTTAAATATTTGAATTACTTCTATGCAAAAAGGAAAAAAGATTAAGGCAGTAACTGCGTTCAGACTAATAATATCTATATTGGATACCTCATATCTCATTGGATACCAAGATCTGATTATGCTTCTGCAGTACATTTTTGTGATCTGTGACCTACATTGTTAGACATTGTCAGTACTTAAAAAATAATGAGTAACAAAATAAAAAAAATTCTGAATTGATACCCCCATTAACAATTACACCTTATTAACCATGCCAAAGATGGAGCCTCTGTCTGATCACTCAGCCTGCTGGAAGTATAAGCCTGAGATCACATTTTACTGTGTTAAAAGTGAAGCACACAGTGGATAAGGACATCCTAGATACATCATCAGAATAAAAGATGAGGTGGTCATGGTTGAAACATGAACTTAAAAAATTGGAAGATCTGAAGTCATGCCAATAAATAATCCCAACAAGATGCATTTAGAGGGATTTCATTGACATAATCATTATAAGTATAGTATAAGTAATTTTTAAAATAAAGAAAGGCCTAAAAGAAGTTATTTTTGGAAATATAGCACATGTGAATCTAAAGAGGCAATATTTGGTAATTCAACTATGGTAACTAAAAGCAAGGTTTATATTATATTCAACCTTTTTAAACTGACCGTATTTGGCACAAATATTCTACCTGCTTTATATTAAAACTGGCCAGATCTGGCCTCTCATGCCTATCCTACAATGTCATTTCAACAATAAGCTATCACAGAGTAATTTGAATGTTAAATGGTTAATGACAATCTTACATTATCAAAATATAAGCCATTTTCTTCTACACACTGTTATACAGTAAAGTACTAAGAAATTAATATTGAAACGAATATCAAGCTCTCTGGAACTGAAATAATATAAAATGTTTACATTATTAAGGAGGATCAACATTTAACCCTTATGTAACTGTATTTCTAATGAAATGCAATATCTATATATTTTAATTAGTTTAGAAATTAGACTAGAATTTGGAAGAATTCAATAAAATAACCAACTTCTTCAATATTATGCAGAACATAATTGATAGACAGGGTCTTACATAAAATTATGTTGGGAGATTTTAATTTAAATATGAACGCTTTAATAAAGATGTTATATTATGAACAGAGGTGGTATCACATAGGGTTAAAGATTGTCACTATCTATAAGTGACTAAAGATGATGTATCGCCTACTTGTGAAAATGAATGGCAATATAGAAATCTAATTAGCACCCTTGTGTCTCTGAGTAGGGTTATACTAGGTATTGAGGTAAGTAGAAAAATGCTTAAAGAATTATTGCTGGAGCTGAAAACAAAGTTATGTTACACTTTATAATACATGCAACATACATGTGAGTGTGTATAATTACAGAGGTATCAGACTGCTGGACCAGGTCAGGAAAATTGCAGAGAGGATTATAGCTCAACTAATTAGCAAAGGAGTTAGCCTAAACAAGATGTAGTTTGATTTCATGTCAGGGAGAAGTACTACTGATACTATCTTCCTAGTAAAGCAACTGCAGGAGAAGCACTTAGTGAAAAAGAAACCTCTCTACTTAGCTTATGTAGCTAACATGGGGAAAGTTTTTGACTGGGTCCTCTGCTCCTTTATCTGGTGGGTATTGTGCAAACTAGGGATAGACGAGTAGTTGTTGAGAGCTGTACACTCCATATACAGGGATACAGTCAGTAAGGTGAAAGTTGACAATGAGTATGGCAACAAATTGCTGCAGGCTCTCCCACTCTCCCTCATATGCTTGTCTGCACACCAAAGATCCATTCTTAGCCACCTCTTGTTTATCATAATCCTCCCAGCCATAACTGATGAATTTAGGAGTGGCTGCCCTTGGGAACTCCTCTATGCTGATGACCTAATTCTTATAGACGAATTATCTACTAAAATTAGAGAAGAAATTTCAGGTGTGGAAGCAAGGTCTGGAATCAAAGAGGCATAGATTTCGTTTAGCAAAGACCAAAGTCCTGGTAAGTAGGAAAGCAGACAAATTACTATTCTCTTCTGGGAGATAGTTGTGCTCAATATGTAGAAAAGATGTAGGTAAGAATCTATATGGTGTACTGAGTGCAAGCTATAGACACATAAGAGGTGCAGTGATATCATCAGAAGATAAACAGAGAAAATAGTCTTTGTATGTGGTAGACATTCAGGTACAATAACTATCAAGAATGTATAGGAAATAGACGCCAACCCACCACCCATGATCACCATTTGCTGCAGGCTCCCCCACTCTCCCTCATATGCCTGTCTGCACATATATCTTTCTCTCACATATATTTCTCTCACCATCACTTGCTACAGTCACCTCTCTCCTCACACGCTTATGGAACATCCCCCTCTATCACTTCTGTACACTTATACTCTCCACCACCATTCCACAATCTATTTCTTTCTCATACTCTGGCTGTCTCTATATTTCTCTTTCCTTTCCTTCCTTTTCCTGCTGGATAGCCAAGTATCTCCTCTATAGTAAAAAACCTATCTCTTTCCTTCTATTATACTTTAACTTGTCAACTGGCACAAAACCAACTCCCTTGGTTTCAGTCCCTCTCCCATCTGTGAGGTCTTCATCTTGCACATTACTTGACAACTTCACTGGTGTTGGTGCCATGTAAAAAGTACTGGTGCTACATAAAAAGCACCCAATACACACTATAAAGTGGTCAGCATTATGAAGAGATCCACTCAATCACACTTTATTGACTTAAACAATGGAAGGACTTATTCAACAGTGTATTACATATAATATGTTAGAAAAAATGATGGGATGGTTACATCTAGAATATCCTTGATCACAGATCTGCTGGATCTGGTCTGATCTGAGGCTAAACAATAGCAATGACTTTCAGTAACTCTGTATAATGTATGAAAAGTTTTCTTTGGTGATAAGTTGCAGTTAGATTGAGTTTTAAATGTTATATTCCATATATCAGATGGTATGACTTAGTAGATTGAATTACTGTATAGAACTAACTTATTGACTGAAAGAACAGCAGTTCATCTTGTACTGTTGGCACTGTACTGTTTAATTAACAGAAATACCTGGTGGTAGATATTAACAATAGCAGCATAAAGTATACTTCTTTAAATAGTGAAGGTAATACATAATATATTCATATTTTTACTAGCTTACAATATTTAACTAAAATGACCCCCATAGACTGGGTGAAGGTGTTAAGGAAATTATCGCAGTGTATCTCACCTTTGGTTCTCTACATGGAAAAAGTTATCAATAGTTTCTAATAATTTCACTTTATCTGTCTGAGTAGAGAGATTATATTATGAGGTAACTTGAAATATGTCAAAGTGTATAATTAAAATTTGATTTTGGTGATGTCAAAGAGTATAAGTAAAATTTGGTTTTGGTGGTATTGTTGTTGTTGATAATGACACTGAAAGTTGTTCATTGGAGTTTATTAGTTTTATTAAAACTAGAATTGTTTTCCAGGAAAATGAAAGCTATTTGTGTGTCTGACCACAAAACTATAAGGTGGTTGGTTTCCAAAATACCTTGCAGTATGGTAATATTTAATAAACAACTATGGGAAGGAATTCATTTTTATATAATTGGATGTTGTACATTAACACTAAATATTTAATGAGCCAATAAGGGTGCTTTTTCATGGTTGTTCTCCCTACTAGAACCAACAGTCAAATCTCTGTGAAATCATAGCCTGCTATCTTTAAAAAAAGGACACATATGTAATGTAATTATGGGTCCCCTGTACATAGAACAGACAGGATGGTTCTGTTACTTGATCATAGGTCTGCTCAATCGGGCTTGATTTCAAGTTAAACAACAAGAAGCACAAGAAAAACAATTATAACTAAACATTTAAATGCACAACAATGGCTGTACAACTATGCAGTAGGACTGATTGCTATTTTACAGTTAAATTGAGTGAATCAGGTTATATGAATTACATTATCATAAATATGCAATACATTGTCATTAGCTGACTTGTTTGAACTTTGGAGTCATCTATTTATGCTTTAACTAGCATTCAGAAGAGCAGATTCATAAGAGTAGTTATAGAACTCTTCTTTCTCATTTGAAATTACTAACCCTATACAAAGCCCAAGTGACATCCAGGATGAAGCACTGCTCCAGCAATCAGGATGGTGCTGATACTAGACATACAGACATCCTGGATCATATGAAAAAAGCCAACTGACATAAACTTGTCAACCAACATACTTCAGCCCCTGGCTCACTGGCATACGATTTTTTCACTCTGCTGCTGGAGCTAACTGGTCTGATACCATCTCTATTCAGATCCACTCATCTCAGATTCACTCATCTCTTGCCCACTCTTAACTGACATTGTATCCACCACCCAGACCTCTGCTTCTTGGAACTGGCTACCCACATATATTCACTCAGATCAACCTGACTCTCTCGTCTTTTCTTCCTTCTTCACGGATATTGTGTTCACCATCCAGACCTTTATATTAACCACTTTCACAGTCCTTCCACCTTGAAATGTGGAATGCATCTAGAATTCCTTTCCCATGTTTTTCTTACTGCCCCTAAACTTTGAGCATTTCAAGAGAAACATCAACTTTACCAGTTTCACCAGAGACTGGATCTGTAAAGGTAAAGAACACAACCTCTTATTCCAGACTAAACCATATAAAAAACATAATAAATAACAGACTGAAATAAAGCAAATTGATAAATGTGTGAAACTGTTAAACTTTTTTAGCACATCAGAGGTGGATCATTTAAACCTGAAGTAAAAATAGAAGTATGTCATTAAAATTTAATTTTTAGTTATACAATAAAGCCATAATGATTTACAAATTTCAACTATTGTTCACATTAACTGGTACAAAAACAAGACACGTGGCCATTTTAGGAATTTGCTTTGTATTTCATTATTTTACTCTCATACCAATTAAATGCTCTTAATATGAGATCGATTGCAAATAACAAGCCTGTTTATGTATTTTTTGCATGAATACACATGCACACACACATGTGTATGTATGTATGAAGTGGTGGCCATTTGTATAGGAGAGAAAAGTTTGCAGTAAGGATGCTTTGAGCTAAGAAATCTTTTAAAATGTGATTATCATGTTATTAACAGTACCATCAATGAAATAAAATAAAATTACCAGTGGTAATAAAACTTAGGCAGAAGTGTTGTGCTAACAGCAGCACTTTAAACAAATAAAACTCTGTAATGATAATAAAATGGACAAGAAAGGAAAAAAGAGTAGTTTAGCTATCCAACTGTGCATATATATGAACGACAACAAAACTATGTGTATGTGCATACTATATATAGGCAGGGAAATTAATAAGAATACAAAACTTAAAATTATAGCAAAAACAGAAATAAAATATGATAAACATGCAAACAATAGACATTTTTTTTTTCTCAATGGTTTCTCTCTTTATCCACTATCCTTCCCTAAATATACGATTATTGCTTCTGGTACAGAAAATAACACAATAAAACAAATGTAAAGAGGTATTCCAGTACTGAAATACAAGCTTTAATAACATCATAAAAAATCTGATGTGAATTTTTAAAGTCTAAAACTTTTTAAAGAATTTTATTTCAGCAATTAAATCTCACTTATTTATTAAATATATTTATTAATTAAATTTTGTCTGTGACTTGAATATTAAAAAGAAAATACTAGCAAATAATTCATTTATAAGGGAATTTGGCTAATTAAATGTTGGATTTTAGCTAAAAGTTTTCCTCTAATATATGTTTTAATTGGTTGTTCTTTAGTTCTTTCATTAGAATATGGTGTGAAAACTTTTGTTACCACATCTAAAAATCTCTCATTAAAGAAGGACTCCTCCTTTTTACAATATCTAACTTTGTTTTCTTATTTTTCTCTATATATTTAATGAAGAAAGTTGTGGATTGGCAGAATCACCAAAGCCTTGCAGTATTTGTGCTGGTTCTTTTTATATTTTGAGTTTAAATCCTGTTGAGGTCAACTTAGCTACTATTTCTCCAGAGTTGACAAAATAAAGTACCAGTCAAGAACTCATGGTGGTGGTGACAAGGTTGATTTCATTGACTGTCATTTTCTTCCAAATTTTTGGCCTTGTACTTACTAACAAATGCCAAAGCTATTTGAAACAATGATATACAGAACATCTGGACAAAATATTTACAGCTTTATTCACATGCTCAGCTCTGTGGATATTGATAAGAAGGTTGACTCAAATAGCTCCATCCTCTTTTAACTATAAAACACACTTTTGGTATATCATTAACTACTGTAAGTAATCTGGGTACCGAGGATTTGAACATGCTCATAGTATATCAATCTCGCTACTGCCAGTTAGCAAGGAACTGGGATGAGGAAAAAATAAAGTTGATTAGAAGTTCTATCTTTTCTATTTTTACCTCCAGCATATTTTCAGAATGAACTGGGAAATGGTAGAGTTTCATGAAAGGAATGGTAATATATCAACTTTGACTGTTCTGCCTGAAGATAGATTTCTGTCTGATGTTTTATTGATTGTTATCAACTTCATATTTCCTTTTGGTGATAATTAATATGACAGAAAGTAAAGTAACATCATCATCATCATCATCACCATCATCATCATCATCATCATCATCATCACCATCACCACCACCATCACCACCACCATTATCATCAAATGATAATAATAATGATAATAATAATGGTTTCGAATTTTGGCAAAGGACTAGCAATTTTAGGAGGAGGAGAGCAATTCAATTAAATTGACACCAGTATTCAACTAGTACTTATTTTATCAACCCTGAAGGATAAAAGGCAATGTTGATCTCAGTGGAATTTGAACTCAAAAAGATCAAGAGCTGAAAGCAACACTTCTCAGCATTTTGCCCAACTCTCTAATGATTCTGCCAGCAGTAATTATATCTTCCATTAGTAAAAAACTAGGAATATTTTTGGGGAGACACACTACTTGTCTAATATTTAATCAATTAAACACAGAAAAATAAATGGTAAAATTGACTTTGGCATAATTTGGATGTAATGGGTTGCAACTCAATCTGCATGGCATACATCCAGCACTCTAATAAATCTGCCTATCCACCAAGGAACATTAACAAATATATATATATTTATTTGTTCTTACATTCATTTTTCCATGTTAGCACAGATTAGATGATTACATTATTGAGGAATTTGTCTTATTGTTGGATAACCTTCTTGTTGCCAACCCTACTTGTTTTCCAAGTTAAACAAACTTTTTAAAGGTGTGAACAAAGTAGACAATTTGTTGAAAGATGGGACAATAACAATAACACTGGTTGTAGTGAGTGACTTTCTGAGATCTCAAATGTAAAAAAAGCACATCCACACACATCCACATGCACAAACACACACACACACATACATACATGCATATGTACACACTATTTACCTACCTAACTACATGCCTAGGTGTGTGTATATGTATCTATATGTATCTAGGTATGTGTATATGTATCTATATACATATACACACACCTACAGACATACATATAGACACACATAGGCATGTAGTTAGGTCGGTAAATAGTATGTACATATGCATGTATGTATGCGTGTGTGTTCACTCACACAGCTTTGGGTCACACATGGCTATAGTAGAATACACTTGCCCAAGTCAGTGTGCTGTGGGATTGAACTTTGAAACCGCAGGGTTGGGAAGTAAACTTCTTAACCATACAACCAAACCTGCACCTGTATATGCCAATATGGTACATGGATCTTAAATGATGAAGATGATGATAATGATATATACAAGCTAAAGAGGCTTTTGAATCATCATTTGTGTGCGTACATGTATTTGTGTGTGTGTGTGTGTGTGTGTGTGTGTGTGTGTGTGTGTGTGTGTGTGTGTGTGCATGCATGTGTCAGCATGTTTGTTTATGTTTGTGTTCTTCTGAAACTTGCAAGCTACAAGCAATGATGTTGTTATTTCTCTTGTCAACAAATCATCTCCTGGCTATATGCATCTGAAGAAATGTGAAATAAGAGATACATCACTTGGAAAACAGGTAACAAACAAAAAATTAATTCCTCAATGATATATTTGCAGAACCCATGCTAACATAGAAAAATGGGTATAAAAACAAATGAAAAATGAATGTGTACATACATACATACATACATACATAATTATACATATACATATATATATATATATATATATATATATATACTCATATATTTGTTGTGACAAAACATGAAGCCATTTTTTTATAGAAGTGCAGGAAGCCTATTGAATTATTTTCAGTGTATCACTGGTATTACTTTTATAGAGATCTTGGGTGATGAAAAGGAAAGCTGATTCCAGAAACATTTGAATCATCCTCTGTGTATGTGTGTGCATGCACACACACACACACACACACGTGTGCGCATGCAGGCACACACATGCACACATACATACACACACACACACATATATTTAAATCTGAACAGGGAAGTACTGATATAAGCCAAGTAATGCATCCAGTCTAGCATTGTTTACAATTACCATGAGTGGAATGTATTTGTGACCAATCCAATATATACAAGACAAGATGAAAGAAAAAGAGAAAAAGAAGAAAATAGACAGACTAACAGTCAAAGTCAAAGAGAATTTGCAAAACAGAATACAATGCTTCACTGATATCATACTTAAAGACAGTAATTCTTCTTAACTTAAAGAATATTTAGGTTTGTGTGGTTTTACATTGATTTTTTTCTTTTTCTTTTAAACATGATAGTGGTGAGGGTGATTGTAGTGAGACTGATGAAAAAGAAGTACAGATTTAAAAATCAGAATTGAATTTATCCAACTGTGTTATGAGATTGGTGTAGCTCGAGATTCACTTTATTTGACAACGTTTTTTGCAATATATTTTCAAAGACGTTTATTTTTTTCTTTCTTGGTAGCATCGGTTGGATAGTTTGAATGAATTGTTAACATAACAGATGATTTACAACTAGATGCAGTTACTAATGCCAACCACTCAACCAATAAGTGGTTGGCGTAAAATGGTAGTATCTATTTTTCTGAAAGTTTGCCTGAGGCAAGTGGAGTAATGTGTTTGTTTGAGAGAATAGTACAGCAACGTCTGTGATTATTATGTTTGATATCATTTGTATTTTAGTTAGTAGTTAGTTTCTGTCACTCACTTGAAAATGTGTAAGCCTGTTGGTGCACAGCTAGTTGCATGGCCACTATTGCATAACTTTTAACAAAGAACTTTTACAAGTGTTTACCAACATGTACTATAGGAGACACAACAAATGACTTGGGATTTATTTAGTCTCCTCTCTATTCAACTCTCTATTAAAAGTTCCTTGCATTTGTTTTCTTTTTTTTTTTAATTAAAAAATACATATGGAAGAAGCAAGGCTTGAAGCCTGTAGTGGCCTACTCAGACTGGTGACTTGTGAAAATGTGGGTTGAGAAGAGAAGGCTCTGCAGTAGTTTATAATTGTGGATTGTAAGGATTTAGACAGGGGGAGATGAGAGAGAGGAATGTTGAATCATAAGTGAAGATCATGATCAGTATGCGAATAGTCTTTATCCCTAATATTCACCATTATTATGAAGGTGGCGAGGTGGCAGAATCATTAGCAAACCGGGCAGAATGCTTAGTGGCATTTCATTTGTCCTTACGTTCTGAGTTCAGATTCCACTGAGCTTGAGTTTGCCTTTCATCTTTCTGGGTTGATAAAATAAGTACCAGTTGAACACTGTGGTCAATCTAATTGACTTGCCCACTCACCTCAAACTTGCTGGCTTTGTGCCAAAATGTGGAACCAATATTTCCCATTGTTGCTTGACTTTAAGCCAGCATTAATTGTGCAAACCTATTATCAAAAGGATCCCAGTCATTGTCATCTCAACTTTTTGTTGGTTATAATGTATATAGGATTACATTATCCAAAGGGCAGTGAGCTGGCAGAATCATTAGCATGCAGGATGAAATGCTTAGTAGTATTTTGCCCGTCGCTACATTCTGAGTTCAAATTCCACCGAGGGCGACTTTACCTTTCTTCTTTTCAGGGTTGGTAAAACAAGTACCAGTGAAACACTAGGGTCGATGTAATCAACTAGTTCCCTCCCCCAAAAATTTCAGGCCTTGTGCCTATAGTAGAAAGGATTATCTAATTTGCCCATTTTTAATATAGTATATTTGATTTCAAGGAGATTTGGATATCCTTTTCCAGCTATGACCATCTCATCCTTCTCCCAAATATATTAATAGCATATCTAGGACTACACTATCCAGTCCATTTACAAATTGGTGAGCTGTAAATAAATGGTGATTTGGTTGCTATTTCTAGCAGGTTAAGTAATCCCATAGAAGTTTCCTTCCTCTCAACACCATAAGTGCTGATAGATCAACTACCCTATTGCACAATTTATATTCGTACATAACAAAGCAAGAATAAGTATCTAAATAATAACAATAGTTATTAGGTAGGTGGAGGTTGAATTCAGTACCATATAGGACTAAATACTGTTTGTATTTGGTTACATCCCCTTGCTTATGTTTTGAGTTCAAAGCTATCCCAATTTCACTTTGTTCTTCGTCCTTCCAATGTTAATAGAATACCAATAAAATAAGTATAAAGTTGATGTGAATTGATTAATTACTTGAAGAGGGCTCTACAACATGGCCACAATCAGTTAACTAAAATCAGCAAAAAAAAAATTGAATGCAATAGCAAGCAATGAGAACCAATAATAGATAGAATGAAATATTTCAATTTATAAATACTATACGTGATTAGGAAACTAAAACATGCAAACAACAAAGAATAAGAGTAGAATACCTTAACTCATATAACAGAAGAATAATTATCAGATAGTCCGTTGTAGAATTTGTTGCTATTGACGCTGGAAAATTTCCATCTTTTACAGAAAAGACTTGCTGTGCTCATATAATTATCCTTTATTATTCCTTACTATAGCTTTCCATCCTTTATCCTCTGTAATTAGAAAATTCTCACCATGATAAAATAGTTGAAAGTTTCTTAATTTATCATTTGTCAATAAAACTGCATCTACGCTTATAAGTGTTTCTGTTGTTTTGTTATAACATCATAATATACCTTTTCCTTTACATTCTTTCTGTTTTTTTTTTTTGTAATTATGTCAACAACATTTGCTGCTTTTTCAATATTTTCAAATTCTATAGATAAATTGGATAGCATATTATTACCATGGTAATCATCCAAACAATAATTCATACAGTGCTCTTGTTGTTGTACAAGGCACACTTATACAGACAAGTAAAAACTGATCCAATTCATCATACCAATCTCTACCACCAGAAACAATTGTTTTCAAACATTTTAAAATTTTGCTTTGTCTTTTGACTCCAATTAATTTAAATCAGTAAAAGATTTTACTGTGATCAAATGGGTGTTGAATATTTTAAATGGGTTTTCTCTTTGTTTAGAAATTGAATACATTTCTGGGATGTAAATTGTAGTCCATTATCAATTTTAATATTTTTCTGGAATATTGAAAACAGACTTTATATTATCCAGTGCAGAATTAATGTATTTACTTATTGTAGGAATTTTGCAACAAATTCTAACACAAATCCCTTTTCTGAAATAATAAACTGTTACTTATTTAAGATAAGATCCGGAATTGCTGATGGTCTGTGTTGGCTCATTGGATCTGTAGGAAGGTTCCAAGAAAAATTTGATCAGTTCAGTTGCCATGAGGAGGGAAAAGTCTAATATTTTGTTCTCCTGTCCATCCGATAAGGGTGAGAAAGATATAGAAAGCATGTTGTTTTTGGTACAAGCTAGTGATCAAAGTAAGAATATTCTAATATTCCTCACTTTCAGTGGAAGAACAAGATTTTTCACTCCTCACAACAATTCAGTTCATTTATAAACTTTGCTTCTACATTTAAGCTCTTCTAAATAGTCACGCGTCACTGAAAATTACTGATAATAATTTTGTTTGAGAAGATCTGTCAAGCCAAGTGTAATCGTATTCGTGGCTGATGCTGGTGTCATTAGCTCACCTCAGTTTTGGGCTGCAGGTCTAAATAGCCCTTGGCAGGAGCTAGCCTAAGAGTCTAAACGGAGTGTGGCTTTTAAGCTAGTATCTAATAAAAATGTATATTTTAAACTTCAAATTGAGATTAGTTTTTGTTTACGGTTTAGCCTTCAGTTTATTTGCAATTCAACTAAAATGTTATAAGCAATGGTTGTACAGTTTTCAAGTGCATATAATATCTTCACTTGTGGAAACAAATGCAAAAGTAACCAGTACAACATTTGTAACCATTGCAAGCTGCAAATATCTGATAAATTATGTGATATATTTTAGACATGGTGAATATCTCCAGATGTTGTGTGAATTCTCAAACTTAACTTAAGTGGATACAATTCATTGTGGGTAACAATGCTGTAATTTTACCTGATTCTTCATACAATTCTATTTGATGGAATCCTCTATTGTATGTCAATTTTACTAAATAACTAGCCATCACTCAACCATTTTCAAGTGGTGTGTAAATGAAATGGTGGTTGATACACATATACATGCATACATTCAAAAATGCATACATAGATACTTACATGCATGTATACATACATGCATGCATGCATACATACACACATACATACATAAAGAAAAAGGAGGTAGTCAGGATTTAGAAAAGAACTATTTATTTAGTGCTTTTGACCCTTTGCAGGATTCATTATGAATGATTCATGATGATTCTCTCAAAGGATGATAGTGCTAAATAAATAGTTCTTATCCAAATCTTGACTGTCTCCTTTTTCTTAATATATAAAATCTGCATACCACCTCAAACAATCTGTGCACGCACACACACACACACACACACACACACACACACACACACACTTTCATTTGTTTTTACATCCATGTTTTCATGCTAGCATGGGTTTGAAGAATATATTAATTAGGTAGAGCTTTATGGCTAAATACCTTTTTTATCTTTAGACTTTACCAACTTTTCAAGTAAAGGATCTTTTACTCCACATATTTTCCTCATCAATATGTTACATCTAGAGAAGAAGGGAAAAGTGTGGCAGCTAGAAGTATAGAAGATGATATTCACTGCCGAGAAGGGGTACAAGTAATGTGTTGTCAAGATAGCTATAAGCAAATAATGTCAATGAGGAAGTGGTGGCAAGATATACTGGAGGATAAGTGCAGAAGTATTACAGATGTGAATAGATGCAATGCAATCTCGTTACACAGGTAGCATAATTGGAGGAGAGAAGGTTAGAGAGATACAGAGGGTGGCATGGAGATTGTGTATAAACAGAATAGTGTGTGAACAGAAAGAGAGAGAGAGCAACATACAGGAGAGTGATGAATAGATAAGAGAGGAAGAAGATAGATACTTTGCAGTATGTGTGTGTATATATATATATATATATATATATACACACACACACACACTCACATATGCATATGATATATACATTTACCCAAATTTTATCTAACATTTTGCCAGGCTTGCACGAAATATAACACATTGAGATCAGTCTTCTTTCTTCCATACTAATCTGATTCCTCTTAAAGGTTTTCTCTCAGATCCTTTGTACTCTATTGTGCATGTACATTAATATTTTATGTCTAGTTCAACAGGTTCACTTCATTCCTTTGAAGTCTTTGCATATCTGTATACAGGATCCCATGTCTTAACACTTTGCAGTATCACAGTTTGTAAGTAAGCACTCTAGAGTCTGTTCTTTACTCTGAAGGAAAAGTCCTTTGCTGCTCCAAAGTTAATAATTCTCTGGTTACTACACTTTTAGAAAACCTACCCCCACTAATAAAATTATTTAGGTAAAAGAACTATCATATACTTCTATAGAGCTGTCTAGGTATTTGAGAGAGCTTATTTTCCATATGCTCTTAATAACTGTTACTCCTGTACCTTTGTACCAGACAAATTTATATTTTCTCTGTTAGCCTGCCTCTGAATCAACATCTCTTATGTATTCATTGCTTGCCTTCAGCACTCTGTAAGAAATTTCTGCTTAGTCTCTTCTTTTTTTTTTTCCATATCAAGCATAGTCATTTCCTTTAAGGATTTTTGCTATTCTGCATTTTGATCTGTATCTAGAATTCTTCTCCAAATCTTCCAATTATTCAGCTATAAGAGGTAAATCACCAACAGCAGTCTTAAACCTCTGTTATAGCTTGGAGCACCATAATAAACAGAAGAGGGTCAATAACTCAACCCTGATGAACATCTTCCTGCACACTAAATTTTTCACGGGACTCATTCTGACTATCACCTTGCTGACTGTGACTCTGTCAGTGGAATGGTCATCACAGACATTTCATCTACTCTTCACATTTTCCTTAGTGACCACTAGATTACAGAGCATTGAACCTAGTCAAAGCCTTCCCTATCTTGAATGTTAAATATAGTGGATTACTCCTAAATAAGTATTTCCCCTGCAGTTGTCTGACAAGGAATATAGCATTGGTAAATCTTTTTCCTAGTGCAAAACTGAACATCTCATTGAGTCTAATCCTGTCCCTGATCAATTTCACTATAAATCTTTCTGTAACTTTCATAACTTGGTCTAACACTTGTACTTTCTTTCCTTTCTAGTATTACACATTTGCTCTTGCAGCAATTTATAATTATGCTGCTATACCAGTCTTTGGGTATACCTTCTTCCTGTATTACTTTATTGACTATTCTAGTAATTTATCTGTATCCTACTTTGTTAGATATTTGAAACATTTCTGTGAGTAACTCTGATAGACTGGCAACTTTCTCTGTTATAATATCATTGATTGCTCTGTCAACTTGAATGACTGTTCGTTCTGTTGGATCTACTCTTTCTCTTTCTCTTCGCTACATTCTTCACATTTAGCAATTTCTCATTGTAGCACTGCTCTTGACATAGCAATGCAAATTCTTAAAACCCAATCTTTTTCTATTGTTTTTATTTTGACTTCAGTACAATGAAATGGATCTAAAAAGCAAGCCATTTAACTTTCATATTATGTTATTTTTTAAAGCTTATCCAAAGTAGACTCTTTTTGTCTCTGTGGCTGAAATGGTATTGAGTGAGACTCAAGGGAAACTGAAATAATTAGTTTCTCAACGAATAATTTTGGCTGGAAAATGCCTAATTTACCCAAACCATTAAATGTAACTTGAAAATTATCATGCACATGAAGGAAGTTTATGTTTAAATGAATGAGATCCATATCCTTTGACATTTATACCAACATTGCTTGTCCACATCCATTGATTAACAAATGTTCCAATGACAATTTTATTATGATGTTTAACATCAGTAATGAAATTTTCAATTACCTTTATTAGTTCAGAACCATAATACAATATATTATAACATCTCATTGATTTTCAAGTTATTTTTCCTGTCCTTTATCATGCCCTGTGTCTTAGCCTCAATGATGTCTATTGATTATCATGAATCGAGAAGGTGGATGAGAATGTTACTAGCAGAGCAGGTTATCATATTCTCTCTTATATTGTCACTATTAACTTTAAAGCTATAATGAAGTGAACTTCTAAAAATGGACATATGTCTCTGAAATTCCTGTCACTGTCATCACCATCATTACCCATGACATATACAGGTTGTCAAGAATTTGCAACATCTGGTAAAATGTTCAATATATTGATTTCAAATTTTGGCACAAGGCCAGCACTTTTGGTGGCAGGAGTTACTCAACTACATTCTCCCCAGTGCTCAGCTGGTACTTATTTTTTTGACCCTGAAAGGATGAAAAGCAAAGATGACCTCAGCAGAATTTGAACTCAGAATGTAAAGATGGATGAAATACAGCTAAACATTTGTAATGATTCTGCCAACCCACTGCCCTAAAATGTCCAATTTATTGACATATATTTCATTGAACATTCCTTGTGGGACATTGAATATCTCTTGATGTTTACTTTACTTCATAAAAATTAGGAAAGATATATTTGTAATTGTCCGATATGTTTAAATCTAATTGCCATGCGATTTTCTAGAATTATAACAGAAACATTTCTTTCTAGTTTGTCATGATATTCTATTATTTTGAAAATATTTTTACACATTCTATTATTTATTAAATCTTGAGTAATTCTATTTAGATTACTTTCCTTCTGATATTCCTTGGATTCAATAACAATTATTTTTAATACTGTCCATATCTTCACATCATTTTATATCCTGCATCTTTTCATGAATTGAAAAACAATTACTTCTTCATTATAACGTTTTTCAATAATATGATCAAATACTATGACATCTTTTTGATCCTTAAAATTACTGTATTTGGTTTGTTCATTTAAGTGAATATAAAACTGGTCTGTGGATAAATCTTCATATTGCATAACATCAAGGGAAATGTAATGTTCATAAATTGTCTTTTGGTGTTCATGTGTACAGAGGATATCAGAAATATAGAAATATAGAAACTGCTATTTTTACTTCATCTTTTATATTTTTCTTTTGTTTCAGTAGAGGTCTTTGGATATTTATACTAGCAAATTGTAACACTAGGGCTCTCCTCCTCATAAGCTATCAACTTTTTTTTTTTACCAATGGTACAGTTTGCAAAAGACTAGCAATTTTATTCTATTTAGGGAGGTTGTTGTTAACAGTTTTAGAAAGAAAAGAAAATTTTAAATTGCATAACTAAAGTCCATTTGTTATCATGTCACCTACAGTTAAATCACAAATAAACTGGAATTCCAAACAGTATGTCTATATTCTATATACTTCAGTTGTCATTGTTATTTAGCGCTTAAGTCATCTCTGATCAAGCAAGCCATGTCTATCCCATCTCATTATACATCTAGGACTACATTTTAAATGCGTCTTTTCATTACTTTTAAGACTCTAAGTTTTAATTTCGAAAACATATTGCATGACATCATCAGTGTAGACAAAACAGCTATATTGGTGCATAATCCACATATATAGAAAATATTGTAGGTATATGAATAATAAAATAATTGTTCCTATCAGAATCCAACAGGAGAATAGCATGAGGAATCTGCCCCTACAACCCTCCCAGGAATAAGTGGGTGAAGATGAGATGAGGTGAAAATGATTATTTGTTACATAGGCAAAAGGTAGGAATTTTGCAGGGAAGGGCTAGTTGATTAAATTGATGCTGGAATTGGTACTTTAGTTAATAGACTCCAGAAAAATGAAAGGCAAAACTGACCTTGGTGGAATTTGAACTCAGAATGAGAAGAGCTAGCTAGAACAAATACTGCAGGGCATTTTTTCTGATACTTTAATAATTCTGCCAATATGAACAGCTAGCAATATATATAACACAGGGAATACACAACAGTAAGTTTACAAAATCACACGCAGCGCTAAATAGTTCTGAGAAGTTCAAACTGTTGTATAACAGTTGAAGACACAGAGAGAAACTATGGTACATCAGTGTCATTTTCAATCACCATCAAGTGTACATATTTCTTGAGTGAGCCTGAATTAGGAGCCTGAATTTCTAAACTAAGGAAAATAATATTTTTATCCATTAATCTACTGTTTCATGCAGTGAAGATGTAAACATTGAACAATTTTTCCCCTCTAATGATGAGGCTAATAGTCTGAAAATTATCTTATTCGAATAATTTAACGTTCACCTTGTTAATGGATATAACAGCTGAACTTGCTCTCTGCAACTTGTTTTTGCTGGTAAATTTATGAAATGCATAAAGTGTCTGTTATAAAATGGGAAGTAAAAAGTATAAATATGGCATGAAACTTTATTGTTA
This sequence comes from Octopus bimaculoides, assembly GCF_046866305.1. NCBI lineage: Eukaryota > Metazoa > Mollusca > Cephalopoda > Octopoda > Octopodidae > Octopus > Octopus bimaculoides. The sequence goes on from NC_142936.1 coordinate 38,656,199, forward strand.
GTGCAACAAATAATGATATTTAATGTTGTGATACCTGACACAGTACAAAAATTTATTACTAGATACATATAAGTATAATTTAGTTCTCATAACTCCAGTATAGACAAGCAATGATTACTTTATAAATATAAATGTCAAAATATATTGAACTAGTTATAAATTTAACATCTTTGAATTCTTTAAAGTCATTAAATGTTATATATACATCATACACACATATACATGAAATTTCTGCATGCATTCATAAACACCTATATATATGTGTGTGTGTGTGTATATATATATATATATATATATATATATATATATATATATGTATGTATATATATATATTATTATTATTATGATTATTATTATTAATATTATTATTATTATTATTACTATCATTATTATTTAAAGCAGTTTGATTTGACACTGGCTGGTATATATGTATCACATGTGAATCGTTGGCAATTTCTTCCTCCGTCTTCCATTCTATTGGACTTTCCTCTGTTTCCGAAGAAGAGTGGCTGCTTGAAGCATTAAACCATCTTTCCATTCCTGTGCATCTGCTAATACACTACATGTACCACGTACTCACGTTGTTGTTGTTTTTTTGTGTTAGTTCTTTTGGATTTACTATTGGTATATATATATATATATATATATATATATATATATATATATAGACTGCCCCAGACATCTGTTTTATAACATACCTCTATGATGATGTAAGGGCAGAACTACGTATTTCATCATTTCTTGTCTTATAAGTTATCTCTTTCATTACTCAGAACCACATCTTTTGCACTCCATTCTTTATTCTTAATATTGCCTCTTCCCATTCACATATTCCATTGACCATTGTCTCTGTGTTATCAGATATTCCACCCTCTTTTCCAAATCACTTCTTGCTGATTCACTTCTATGTACTTCAGACCACTGCCACCCTATCCCCTATTTTCCTTCCAACTCAAGTTTATGATTAACCACATCCCCCTTAGCTAATCATTTACTATATTCACTCCCTACTGCATACCCCTATCTCACTCTCCTCATACACTACTGCAACCTTCACCCTTCTTGTTCTTCTGTCTCCATTCTGTCTTATATAGACTGTTTTGAATCTTGGGCACACAATCTAACATACTGCAAAAATCATCTTTACCTCTCTTTCCAGCTCCACCCTAATTATTTTCACTCACAATTACATAATGTTGGGTAGCCATGTATCTCCAATGCAAAATGAAACCTGTTTTTTGTCTCTTCTTTCATACATTAATCTATCAACACTTACCTTAAATCCACCTCCCTCTCTACTATAGTCCTACTCAGTCAAGAAGTTACATGGCAACCACAAAAGTGCTGGTGCCATGACAAGAAAAAAGCACCTAGCACACTCTGTAAAGTGGTTGGCATTAAGAAGGGCCTTCCAGCTGTAAAAACCATACCAATGCAGACACTGGAGCATGATGCAATCCTCCAACTCACCAGATTCTGTTGAACCATCCAACCCATACTAGTATAGTAAATAAATGATTAATGATGATGATGATGATGATGATAGTGACAGAACATTCATAGAATACACTTGCTAAAATATCTTCTTGTCTAAGAGTATTTTGAGAAGAAGTTAGATGTATATTAGAAAAAGTAAAATACTTTAGGTTTAGAAAATAGTATTTCGATTTTACATTTGAAGTCTGAAATACACAGAAATTTTTCAGCAGTTATTTTCAAAGCATCCAATGTTCTGATGTATTTTTCTATGCATCTTTTCTTAACACTGATGTTCACTGGCATTAGATGACTTTATTGGAAATGATTTTTTTTAGCTGATAATAAAAAGAATGTTTGCCAGTTAAGCAAGAACTGATACATTTGCAGATCAAGATTATGTTATTTCAATATATAATAATTCATATTGGAGAAATAAGTCTAGAAGCAGTGTTAGCAACAACATGGACACAGATGTTATTGAACTATTTAAAAAATATTTTGGTAGTTTCAAAACATTTAAATATATTTTCTTGTGTTTCTAAAAGTAATTTTAAATATTTTTTTTTAAGCAATAAGATGTTATGAATATATATCATACATGGGTTGTACATTTCTGGAATAAGGAATGGGTAAATTGTTTGTGGAAAATAAACCATATGAGCAGACTGAGAAGAATTTGGCAAGAACTATTTAGATTAAACCTAAAACTATTTGTCAATATGGGTGTGCTTAAGCAATAAGATGACACTCACAGAAATAGTATACTGCAGTTTGTCCATCTCTTGTCAATAAAAGGAAAAAAGGAAATATCTTTTTATGATGATGTTGACAATGACAATGATGATGATGATGAAAATGATGATGATGATGGTCATGAATTGCAATATTCAGCTCCTAAGAATTATGATAAAGTTAATGAGAATATTGCTACGATACATTGTTAAGAAATCTTGATATAGCATGTTGGTTTCAATTGTTAACCAGTAGACATGTGATGCAACTATATTGATTGGTAATCTAATAGAGACTTGGCTTTGGCAATTGGATTCAGTTTTGGGATTCTCTTCAAATCCCTTCCATTTACATTCTATTTTCTCATAATTCAAATTGAGAAAAGTGAATAGCAGCCAACGCCTTATGTGAATACCACATACTGAATTGATGTAAAGAACTTTTAAGTTTTTTTGGTTTGTACTTTCAGATTATTTTATATGTTTTTATCTATCTAGTTATTACTATTTTATTGTTCATGTATAGGCATTTTAGATATTTTTTCTTTTATTACTAATAGAAGCACACACACACACACACACACACACACAGACACACACACACACACATACATGCATATAATAATGATGAATATTTTCACATGTTGTATATTCTCATAAAGCTAGAGCTAAGCTATGGCTTCAATACTGCTAAAAGGATGGGAGATAAATTACTATTTGGATAGGATGCTAGTCTTTCACATGTAACATTCTTATATCTAATAGGAACCTATTCTCTACAGCAAAAAGAAGCAGGGAATATGGAATAGTGTTCCACTTAGGGGCATAATGAAAAATCTTGCAGAGGATATGAATCATAATATAAATCCTGAGAGGACAGTGCAATAATTTATGTTGTCAGCCATTTTACCTCCACTTATACACACACACACACACACACACACACACACACACACACACACACACACACACACACACACACACACACATACTTGCATATACATGCACATATAAATCCCTCCCTCCCCCTCCCTTTCTCTCTCTATATATATTTATACATATGTGTGTTTGTGTGTGTTTGTGCACATTTATATATATATATATATATATATATATATATATATATATATACACACACAAATGCACACACACATAAATAAACACACATGGCCCAACCAGCAAGCCACCACCTAAATTGATACATATATTGTTATTGTCACTCCACTCTCCATCCATCTAATTGATATTTAGCTGTCTTGCAGGGGCTTCTGCATCATTTATGATTACCATTTGCTTTCATTCATTTATTCATTCATATTTTTTTTATTTTATTTATTTCTTCTCTTATTGATTTAGTTATATTTTAATGTCTACAGCCCATGGCACTTAATATATTTGACCGAATACCAAACATGATTCTATTACCAATCAATGATCTATATTGGTCTAAATTCAGAATCATTTCCATCATTTTGACTTCTTTTTGTCCATTTTCCTATTTTATTTTCCCCTTCTTCACTGTTTTATCATCATTATATTTTACAGTTCTATAAAAAGAAGTTAAATTCACTTGCTATTTCTGTTGCTGGAGTATTGTGGAGATCTTGCTATATGCTTGTATCTGGTTAAAAAATAGAAAAATAATACCCAAAGAACAACAATAACAACAATAATAAAGTAAGAACAGATATGAAGTGCAGGAAAACTTTTATACAGTAGATACAAAATGTCCCTCATCCTAGACCATGAATTTGATAAGAAGCATAATTAAACTGGGCACAAAACCAATCCCATGATACTACAAACCATCATCATTGCTGATGATAACGATAATAATAATAAAATTGACAAGGCATATTGACAAAACAGGACATTTTTTTTTTCTCTACCAAGGCACTGTGCCTATTTTGCTGGATCAGTTTATCAGTTTGTATTTTTTGTTCTTTCTTCTTCTTCTTCATCATCATCATCATCATCATCATCATCATCATCATCATCATCATCATCACCATCATCATCATCATCATCATCATCATCATTAAGGCAGCGAGCTGGCAGAATTTTTAGCATACTGAGTAAAATACTTAGTGGTATTTTGTCTGCCTCTACGCTCTGAGTTCAAATTCCTCAAAGGTCAACTTTGCTTGGCATCCTTTCGGGGTCAGTTAAATAAGTACCAGTTATGCACTGGAGTCGATGTAATTGACTTAATCCCTTCCCCCAAATGTGAGACCTTGTGCTTCCAGTAGAAAGGATTATTATTATTATGATTATTATTATTTAAGATGGCAAGCTGGCAAAACTTGCATGCTAGACAAAATGTGTAATGGTATTTTTTCCAGCTTTTCATATTCTGAGTACAGATATTGGCTGTCATTCTTAGATTGTAGATAAAATAAAGTTCCAGTCAAGTACTGGGGGCAATGTATTTGACTTAACCTCCTCTTAAAATTGTTGGCCTTCAGCCAAAATTATAAAGAATTATTATTATTTTTATAATTATTATTTTGTCATATAAGGCAGCAAGCTGGTAGAATAATTGCACAATGGACAAAATGCTTCTAAACATTTTGTCCATCGTTATGTTCTGAGTTCGAATTCCAAGGTTGAATTTGCCTTTCATCCTTTTGGGGTTCATAAAATAAATACCAGTTGAGCACAAGGTTCAAGCAATCAACTAACCTCCCCTAAAATTTCAGGTCTTGTACCAATTGTAGAAAGGATTGTTATTTGGTCACATAAGTGTTAATAAGCTATATCTAAAGCTACTGAATTAGAGATTATGGATATTTGTATTCATCTCTGAATTTTTTACTTCTGTAGATATTTCAGTCTGTGACTATTTAAAGATGCCGAGACATAGTTATACCATCCAATTTTTAAAACTTTATTTAATTTTTTTATGCCAAGACAGCTTAGAAATCTGATTGGATGTATTTATATGTGAGTGAAAAACTGTAATGGTGAGTAACAGAGAAAACTGAACATCTTTGTTGCACTTCAAATGTTGTCAATTTGATATTGATTCTTTTCATTCCTTCTTCATTTTGATAGTTTTTTTCTTTTTGCCATTGGATACCCTTCGCATAACAAACCATCCACCCCACATTATGGACTAGATGTATTTCATGAAGCCCCTTGCAACAGAGAGGTTGTCTCTGTCATGATTAAAATGTACCCTCTCTCCCACATCCATCTGTTTATTCCTTTCTTACTATAATGTCACATCATAATCAAGGAATATAGTGGAGTAACAGAAAGAGCAGAGTGCCAAATTAGAGTTCTCACAATATTTAGGTAACTTTGTTCTTTATCTTTGTGAGATTATCAAAATATGTACTTGCTGTTTTATTAGAGATGCTCTTACTGAATATTGATGAGGACAGCTTGTGTATGGATGAGGACAGCTGTGTAAAGTAGTGTCAATCTCTAACAGTGGAGGGAACCTGTGGTAGTGGTAAATCCAGGAAGATATGGGATGAGGTGGTGAAGCATGATCTTCGAACTTTGTGCCTCAGAGAGGCAATGACTGGTGACAGACCTTTGGCAATGTGTTGTGCTTGAGAGGACCCATCAAGCCAAGTGGTCCTATGCTGGTGGCATGTAAAGAAGATCTTTTGAATGTTTGGGCCTCACAGAGGCAAGGTGGCTGAGTTCCTTTCAAGCATTGGGCTTCATGGCAGCAAAGTGGCTGAGTTCCTTCCAAGCATTGGGCCTCATGGAGGCAGGCTTCACAGAAGCAATAACCAAGACCTTTGGCATTATGTTGTGCTTGAGAATAAGACCCATCAAGCTGTGCAAAATCACAAAAATTGGCAACCATGCTGGTGGGATGTAAAAGCACCCATACACTCTCGGAGTGGTTGGCATTAGGAAGGGCACCCAGCCGTAGAAAGCCATGTCAAGTGAGACTGGAGTCTGGTGCAGCTTTCCAGCATGCCAACCTAGCCAAACCGCCCAACTCATGCCAGCATGGACAACGAACATTAAATGATGATGATGAGGAGGAGGAGGAGGGGGAAGATACTCTTTAAATTCATACTCCTCTACTAATGTTAGGAATCAGTGTCAGAATATTCAAAAGAACTATATTAGTTGACCTGCTTAAACCTTTTCATACCAATCTACTTGAAACTGTTTCTGGTTTTAGAATAGAAAACTTCTCAATTTGAAGTATTTGTATTAAAATGAAAACTTTTCAATATTATAATTTTTCTACTATGATACAGACACCACTATAATAATCTGAAAGTTGTTTTACTAATTCCCTCTAAATTCTTTACTAGTTTCATAGTTAATCTATATTGTGCTTCATTAGAAATATGCTCATGAAATAATCACAATGGTAGACCAATCTCTGTCAAAATTCTTTTCATTTTCATGAAAGTAGAAATAAGCAGCTACAATATCTGAATATTTGTCTACTGTGTTACATCAAAGATTCTGAAAGAAATAATGATTATAATGTAATATTCAGATTTTTGTGATGATGACAATTTTCTGTTTTTGATTTTAAATCCATCTTTTCCATACGTAATTAGATGAGATTGTTGTTGTTGTTTAATCCAATAACTAACAACAATGAAACACACCTGTGATCTCCAAGCCAGAAATACTCTCACAATGAAACAGTTGAGTAAAACCTGCTTTATGGCAATCAAATTATAACAAGCAGAGTTATGTGTTTGGTCAAATGCTCAATACAGTGGTGGTTGTTGTAAAACTTTTATTGACAAGTTGTGTGGTCAGTAATCCAGCATTTTAAATTCGAAACCGTTGTATTTGATAACAGGATGCATCTTTTATGAATTGGTGAAATATTCACCAGTTTGGTTTTTGTATCACTGTGCAGTGCATTTCCTAGAATACAGAATGTTAATCATGTGTCATTATTTCACTTGTTATAATATATAAATGAAATGGAATTAAGGATGAAAAATGTTAGTATTAAAAGCACAACAACTTATAAAAAATAAAGGAAAAGTAGCAGAAACTGTTATTAAAAATTTAAACATTTTTCTCATAAATTTCAGTTGATAATTAACAGGCAATGAACATCATCTGCATTTATAGATTGCTGACATTTTCAGAGAGAGAAATGCTTAAGGATATAAAACCATCACAATGTTTTTATAATCCTTAACAACCAAACATAATGCATAGTATTCAAGATAAGAACAATATGATTTTTATTTAAAAAAAATTAAATCTATTTTATTGAATAAAAAAATATAAAAGCCATCCGAAACATTGTTAATATTTTCAATTTATCATATGTTGCAAATAATGATGAAAATAACGAAGTATACAGGGAATAAAACTAATAGAATTTAATCAATAAATTGTAGAGAGGATGCTTTTTTAGATATAGCATTTTAAATCAAAAATAAATTGTCATTAGTGATAAAGATGTTAGATTGTGTCTGTGTGTACACATAGAGAATACATAATCACACAGACATAAAGAAATGTGTCTGAATATGTGGACGTGCAGATGTGCAAGTGTATCTGTATATTTCACTGACATATTTAGTGCATGCAGTTCAATTAAATAGAGCTATGGCATCAATTGTTCATAGATTCATTTCGATTATTTTAATCAACACTATCCATCAGTGGGTGGGTAACATTATAGCTTGCTTTGGAACTCTCTCTCTCTCACACACACACTCACTCTTTCTTTCATATTTTTTCTATTTTTGCATATCTGATATTTTACTGGAACTTTGAAGTACCATATTAGGATCAGTTAACCTAGAAAATTATGCTACAGCTACAAGTATCTTCTACTCACAGTACTTTCAAAATAAAAGTAGACCTAATGTCAATTAATCCTCTTATGCCAGCTAGAACAAAAAAATTTCAAACAGATAATTGGTTTAAATTCCTTTTCAAGTTTAGCTAGATAGAAAAATATACTCCTGAAATCTATGGAGGAAAGAACTCATTCTCCTTCTAATTCTTTGACTGGCTATTTTTCTATTTGTGTGCGTGTGTGTGTGTAACTTTGTGTGTGTGTCTGTATGGATGTGTATATATATCTGTGCTTGTGATTTAAATAGTAATGACAGATTAATTCCCATTTAACAACTATTCTAATGATTATGATCTTTGAGATGTTCATATATCCAAGCTCTCAACATATACACCGAAACTGCATATACCATTTTCTTTCTTTCCTCCTGAAGTTATTGTCAACCTTTTTCTAAGATATATATATATATATATATATATATATATATATATATATATATATATGAAATATTATCATTAACAGCATTTGATATCTGCTTTCCATGCTGGCATAGGCTGGATGGATAGTCACAGTCTATGTCCATTCTTACTTGGAACCACAGAATTCATAGATTGGTACTCATACATTTCAGTTTGACTTGGCTTCTATGTCTAGGTACCCTCCCTATCACCAATCACTTTACAGCATGTATTAGGTGTATTCTTTTGTGGTACCAACACTAAAGGGGTTATTGTGTCCCTGGCTAGACAAGAGTAAAAGATCTTTGTGTCTTTCTTGCATGTTTGCCAACCACTTTACAATGTGTACTAGGAGCAATTTTTTCATGGAATCAGCAAGCCAAGACTAAAAGAAGCTTTCAAGCCTACTTTTCCTTTCATTTATCAATCCCTTTAGAGGATGTATCAATACAGGAGGGATTACTGTGCACACTATAAATGTAAAGAGTACTTATTCTCTTAAAGTGTGTATGTTCACACAAGTTAATGTGACTGAGGAATGGAGTATGGTAACAGAAGAATTTGTAGAATAGGTAGGTGAAATGAGTATGATGTAAGACAGAATTATTGGGGTAAAGATGCAAGGTGAACAAAATGATGGTCAATAACAGGTGGACATAGCCAAATCTTGTAATCAAACCATTTATTAAGCTGATAACCTCTTGATAATGAATGTTAGTGCTATAAGTAAGAAAGTTTTAGGTAGAGCTATGCAAAAGTGATATCACGTCTGTTCCAATGGAGAAACATTCTTGTACTTATAGAATGGTATAAGTCTTATCCTCACAAAAATGGCATTAAATACTTCAACAGTTTGATGTTGCGAATTACTATGATTCACTCACAGATCCTATAATTATCAAAGCTCTCAGCTTTGTACAAATGGCCATCATTATTTCTGATGCATACATCAATATAATTTTACATTGAATAGGAAACACTCGTTTGCTATAATGACTATGCCTGAATGAATAGACTTTCAAATGATGCCTTCATGTGGGCATAGGGGTTAACAATTCTGCAGAGGTCAAGGAATTCACTGGCTTGTACCTATTGCTCAATTTAAGTTGTACTTCACTGGTATCGATGGTAAATTATACTGAAATGACAGACAATTGCAATATAATTGTAACCCACAGACCAATGAAAACAAATTGAATTTATTCTTCAAGAGTCTTTGATTATAATCTCTTTACAAACCAACCTTACTTGCATTAAGTTTCTTGATATTACCATAGGTGTTAGTGTGAAGAAGAGGAAGGTGGTAATGACAATGGTGTTGGTTGAGTAGATGGACCCCTTGAAGGAATGGATCAGTCCATCTCTTATGCCAGCATGAGTTGGACAATTTGTTAGGATCCAAGACAGTTCTTAGTGGAGTTATACAAGTTTATTGTTGAGAAGAGTAAAGACAGTGATAGGGAAATGGGTAATTGGAGGAAAAGGGAAAGTAGTATCAGGAGATTAATAAGAAAGAGTTGGATAAAACAGTGGAAAATGTTGAGTAGGGGAAGATAAATTCCTTATTTATCATGTGTAAACTTATGGTTTCCCCCTCATTTATTTGTTTAATACTAATTAACTTAAAGACACTCTTGCATATTCAGAATATTTTTTTGATGCATATTTTCTTATTAATATTAATGATATAGCTATTGACTCAACCTAAGTTTTAAATCCCTTGGTACATTACCCAACATGTCTTTCATAAACGTACTTTCCTATCTATATTTTCACATTTTCCTATTTTTCTGTTTCTTTCCCCTATTGTCTCTAAACAAGCCATTATATCTATTTCTCTACAGCTACCTTTCTGCTTCTCTGTCCAATTCATCTTCCCACTCAATCACATTCACTCTTGATTCAATAAGAGGAACAGTACACAGTTTCACTTCTGTATTTTGCAGTTCATCTTAATGAATCATTATATCTATTTGTCACAGACTTATCCCTCTTTTAACTACAGGTATTGGTGCTGACAACGTTGCGTCTCCATTTGATCTACCATCCTATCCTGCTTAGACATATCTTTTCATCCTTGTATCTTCTTGTATCCATACCTTTTTCATCTACTTTTTCCATTTTCTGCTAAACTTAAGAGAATTATTTTAATTTATTTCATTTTGTATTTTCCCAATGAATCAAGAATATTATTCCTGACACAATTGTTTAATTGTTTAATAATCATTAACTCAAGAGATTGTTAACAGTTAATTTAAAAACATTATTATTTATTCATTAACTGCAATATTTAAAGAATACTTCCACATTTGTTTCAATAATTATTAACTTAAAATATCTTTTATTTATTTAATTATTCATTTATGCATAAAATCTTTTAAAATCTTATCTTTTCACTTCAAAATTTTAAAGCTCTGATTAAAATTCTTTATTTATGACGTTATGAATTTCTTTTCTTTTTTTCCATATAATCAGGTTACTGTATCTATCTACCACAAATCAGTTATCTCCTCTTTTTCTGTTCTAAGTCATGATTCAATCTATCCTTTTCATTTATCACTCATATTAGTTTTTTGCTTCTCATACTCCTGCTCTTTTACGTGTAGCAACTTGCCATGTTACAGACCCAGCCTATGACAGATCATTACTCCCTATCAGATACAAACCCTGAAACTTACCAATTGTCATGTACAGTTATTGCTATGAAAGTTACCTCATAGTTACGTATATACATGTTGTTGTTTGTTCCTTCTGAAGCTATCCCTGGCTCATAAGGGCCAGTTTCTCGGTTTCCCCACCTGAACAGGACGCCAGTCTGTCACAGATGAGCTGCTAGATGCAGGAGGAAAGAGTGGGAGAAAGTTGTGGTGAAAGAGTCAGCAGAAGTTCGCCATTACCTTCTGCCAGAGCATCGTGAAGCTTAGGTGTTTCACTCATAGACACACACATCGCCCAGTCTGAGATTTGAACCTGCAATCCCTCGACCACGAGTCCACTGCTCTAACCACTAGGCCATGTGCCTCCACCATCTATATATATATATATAAGATTATTACACTTTGATATATTCAAGAAAGGGTCTTAGTTCCAATTTTTACAAGGGTGGACTGAAAAGTCCATAGGCTGACTATAAAGGAGTGATGATAGAGCTGTGAAATATAGCATGCTTTAATTTCATCTCTTCTTATTTATAGCTTTCTTTCCAGGTAAACTGACATCTGACTGTTCAAAGAAGACTTCAAAAGTAACTAGTAGTGACTTCTTTTGAAAATAAGCAAAATATGACATTGTGGTGTTATCAAGTACCTGCAGAAAAAGGCTTTAGCCCCCAAGGACATTCATGTTGACATGGTTGCAATATTAGGAGATGATGTTCTAGCTTTGTCAACAATGCAAAAGTGGGCAGCTGAATTTAGGAAAGGGATGGAGAATCTTGAAGATGACCAAGGTCATCACTGAAGAAAACATTGATTGTGTTCACCACAAGGTGATGGATAACAGGCGATTGACTATAAATCGAATAGTCAATGCTATAAGCATATTCTAGTTGAGAATATTCTGCATGATGAACTTAGTATGATGAATGTTTCTGCTCAATGGGTGTCACATCTTCTGACCTCTGATGAAAAGAGTACCAAGCTGATAACATCATGGGAAAATTTAACATTGCTTGAGGCAGATTCAGCTGGTTTCCTTGAATGTCTCTTAACCCAGGATGAGTGTTGGCTTCATCAGTTTGAGCCAGAGACAAGGAGACAATTTATGCTGTAGAAACACCCCTTCCCATTTGCTCCAAAGAAAGTTAAGGCCATTTCACATGCAGGGAAGGTAATGACCTTGGTCTTTTGAGATGTAAAGGCATTGTGTTTATTGACTATCTTCAAAAGGGCCACACCATCAATGGAGAGTACTATGCCAGCTGATTAAGCAGTCACAAAAGTCTATGACAATCAAATACTCAGGAAAACTGTTGAAAGGTTTCATCAAAACAATGCTCCAGCACACAGACCTCAGCTTCAATAACTTTGAACTGTTTGATCACACTCCCTGTTTTCCTGATCTATCTATCTGACTATCATCCATTCTCTAATATGGAAAAACACTTGGCTGGAGACCAGTATCACAGTGATGAGTAAGTCATATCTGCTGTTGCTGACGACTTTTTTTATCAACAAGATAAAAGCTTCATTACCAATGAGACCCTAGCATGGCAACACCGATGGAAATAGTGTGTGAATTGCAAGGAGGACTATGTTGAAAAATAAATCTCATTTGATCACATTCAATGAGAGTGTTTTGGTCAACCAATGAACTTTTCAGCCAACCCTCATACACCTCACGGTATTTTGGTTGTACTTCCAAACCCTCTTAAGATTTCTTCAGTCCTCACTGTTATATTGTTCTCATTTCATTATCCATATTCTTGTGTTATTTATTCTTCATGTGACATGTCTTGTTTGTTCAACTTGAACCAAAATACATATGTATGGCAGCCCATCTGCCTGCTCATCTGTCCACTGACCTAATGACTAAACTCATAACATGTAAACTGACAAAATAACACTTTACAATGTAAGAAAATTAGGTGAAGAAAGAAACTTTAAACGTAATTTGTTTATGGCTTAAGACATGTGCTCTTTCTTCATAAAAGGCTCCTATATAATGTAAACCTTTAGGCTAAATCTACTGTGAAGGTAGTCAGAGTATAGCATATCAGCTGCTTCTTCCAATTCCAACATTACTCCATATCTATTATTTTGGCTTTCTTCCTTGAGTTCTCCTAACTTTTCTTTCTGCTATCAATCAGCCTTGTCACAGTTTAAGCTCTTGACCATAATCTCTTTTGATGGAAGCTTTGAGCAAATATACTTTCAAACACTGAATTGATGTTCTGTGAATCATAGATCTGATGAACTTTTTCCCAGAATGCATTTAATATAGGGCAGACATAACATGGCAGCTTTGTTTGACTCTTATATCTCTGTTCTTCAAAACTGCTACTATGCTTTCTAGAGTGAGTATCCCCCATAACTAGTGAGTGAAATATCAGTTATTATAATTGAGCTCTCTAAAATTTGCAAACATGGTATGCTACTAAGATCTATAGTCAGTTGTCAGGGCATGGCATGACATCTATAGAACACAGTTGATCAACCCACTAATTGGTTTAAAAAGTTCTTACTTCATGAATACAATACATACATGCAAATATATACATACACACACATACACATACATGTACATGTGTGCGTGTGTGTGTAAGAAAATTGTGTGTAAGAACATAGGATTTCTAACACCAAACATTCTCATCTGTAGGATGTTCAAAAGAATGACACTTGAAGTAATGGAATATTTGTTGTAAGGTAGAACCATGATTCAACATAAATGTTTGCTGCATCCCAATATAGAGATCTTATTCTTTGTTTGTAGCTTCTCAATACATTTGATCTCTCAATTACAGACAACACATTTCTAGTAATACTCTACTCCTGGGTTGAATACTCCCAACAAATGAAGATTGTTTGAATATATAACCACATACTTTCCCACACACCTACTTAAAAGTTCTCAAGTTATCTAATCTGTGTTGTGCAGTTCTGGTTTTTATTTCAAATATGATATATTGCATAGTGGGGGTAATATGATTAGTCATTCAAAAATGTACTTGCCATTGAATTCCTTTGATGATATCTTCCATTTTCCTGTTTTATATACATCTTGTTCAGTTGAATAGGCTCATATGTCAGTTAAAATATAATATTATTAATAATTTTATATCACTGTCTACACCAAACTTCAGTAAAAGGTACACCTTCTGATCAAATTTCTGCGGCAGCTGAAAACGATGAAAATTCTTTATCCTCACCAAATCAACTAGTTCCTTAAATACAAGATCAGAGTTAATTTCTAAATGGTACCATGAAATATAATCATTCACTTAAAGCTCAACAGAACCGCTTAGCCATTCTGAACTAATGCAAGTACCTAACATATTAAACCCCAGAGAATCCTATCAAGTACACTAGGTTAATCAGTGATATTCAAACAGTATATTTAGATATATTATATTACTATGTATATATTTGTGTGTGCATATGTTAGTACATGTGTATTAGTATGTGCAAATATACATATACATATATGGGTGACTTAGTATATGTACAAAAATATGCATGTATATATGCAATCTGTGAGTTTATATATTAGTGCATCCACATACTTGTATTATCATCAGTCCATTATAAATCTAATTTTCATGTGGGCATGGATTGAATGAGATTTTTGATACTGTGCTTCATGGCGGTATGTACTTCCTGATGTAAACTTAGCAACTTCTCTTACAATATGCAGAGAATCTAAAATTCTAAAAACCAGGATGTACATGATATATCTACATATACATACGTACATATGTACGTATGTATTTATGTATGTATGTATGTATGTATGTATGGTCCAGCTTTTATCTGTCATCTATGCTTCAAACCATGCAGATCTACAGCAGGACTGAATAGTCATAAGAGGGCATGAATGAAAGGTCAGAAATGCCATTGACAGTGACAAAAAGACTGCAATCATCTGTGAAGAAGGAGCAATCAGTACTTGTATATTACAGAATTAGACAAATGGCAGATGCTAATCAATTTCTTAGCGTTTAAAATCCAAATGTTGCTGCTGTCAGCTGGTTGACTGGTGGAATTGTTTGATCATCAGACAAGATACCCAGTGTCATTTGTTCTGGGTATTTAAGTTTTGAATTCAAGTACCACCACAATCTACTTCAGTGGTAGGCTTAATCTGTTTCACAGCTTAACATTATTGACTGGTTTTTGGGTACCCTTAATGAAATCTAGTCTACAACCATTCAGACCAGGTCTCCAGTAATGAGGATATCTACCTGCCTCCCCTCGTCTTGGTGACCCTAAAAAGTATCATATGTACTGCCCTCTGACAAGGCTTTAAAATATATACACATGCACACATGCATGCATGCACATGCACATACATACACACACACATGCACAGGTATTCTCTGCATCATGTAAACTCTTGTTATGGAGATCCAAACTTATGGAAATCTTAAAGTCTCTGCATTAATTTCAAGATACAGCCTCTAATTCTGTTCTTAATAACGTTCAGATATATCTATCTGCCTCTTCGTCTGTCTGTGCCTTTCTGTTTGCTCTCACTGTCCATCTGACTGTCTGTCTGCCTATCTATTTATCTGTCTGTCTTTCTATGCATATAAACATATATCAGGTCATTAAGAATGAAATGTCCGATTTTCTTATGCACCAAGTTTGACACTCATTAACTCTAATGTTTTATCCTGACAATTATTTGTTTTACAACATTGAAGAGTTACATCATCACTTTCCAAAATGCAATTCATGGTGTCTGATTATATTGTGAGTTTTTTCTTGTAAATCAATTTTTGTGAACCCGTGGATAAATCAAAAATTTGTGTTGTTTATGAATATGAATTCTGTTGTGGAACCAATGCATCTCAGACAGCTCGAAACATCAATGAGGTGTTTGGTGAAGATGTGGTGAATGAGCACACTGTACGTCAATGGTTTGAGAAATTCTGGTCTGGTGGCTCTACTCTTGATAATCAGCCCCATAGTAGACCTGAAACCAAGGTGGGTAAAGATGAACTGGAAACTAATGGAAGCAGATATATCTCAAACTGCACATGAGTTAGCAGCAAGGTTTGATGTTTCGATTCCAATTGCAGTGGACCTTCTGAAACAAATTGGCAAGGTAAAGAAGCTGGACAAGTAGGTACCACACGAACTGAACAAGCATCAAATGACATGTCACCTTGAAACTTGCTGTTCTTTGCTGTCACAGCATAAAAGCAACCCGTTTTTGCATCATATTGTTACATGGGATGAGAAATGGAATCTTTTCAATAATAACAAGCATTCTACATGGTGGTTGGAAAGACAAAGAGCCAACACACAATCCAAAGAAAAATATCCACCAAAAAAATCTAATGGTGTCTGTTTCATGGTCCAGCGCTTGTGTCATTCACTACAATTTCATGAGACCTGGTAAGTCAATTACAGTAGATGTATACATCAACCAATTGGATGAAATGATAAGTGAACTTGCAATTAAACAACCAAGATTGGTCAACAGAGACAGGCCAATTCTCTTGTAAGACAATGCTTGACCGCATGTTGCATAAAGAATGCTACTCAAGTTACAGGAGCTGAACCTGGAAGTACTCTGTCATCCACTTTATTCATCAGACCTTGCATCAACTGACTATCATGTTTTTCTTGCATTAGACAACTTCAAGTCTGAAGAAGATGCAAAAATAACCTTTTGTGATTTCATCACCTCTTGCTCTCCAAAATTCTTTGCTGCTGGCGTAAGTAAGCTACTGATAAAATGGCAAAATTGTATTCGTAATTTAGGTGCATACTTCGATTAACTGCCTTGCTATGTGTTTGAGTATGTGTTTGTGTGTTTGAGTATGTGTTGTGTGTTTGAACATAATCATATATCTGATCTGCTTGTCTGTGTCTGTCTATGCATATATACATATATATGCTTATATCCAAACATTTGTTCTGTTTGTCTGTCTGATGTTTTAGTGTATTTCATTACTATATCAAATTCCATGAAAAAATATACAATGGAATAAGGTAAAAATAGCAGAACCTCAGTTAACACCGAGTAGAGGTTGACCTAATCCTTTTCTCTACACTACCACTCAATCAAATAATCAATAACCAAACAGGCAAACACATTCCTCTAAACTTTTCTAGTTCTTTTTGCTTTTTTACATATTTGTTTTTGTTGAGAAATTCCATCCAATCAAGTTAGCAAATTCATATAACATATTTTCTTTGTCTTCTTTTTTTCCATTTAGATACTCATAAACACACACAAGCACATAACATACACATATAAACATATATTTGTGTGTGTGTGTGTGTGTGTGCATGAGTATAGACAACCACACATGTGTGCATATGAGTGTGCATGTGTGTGTATATATGTAACATATATATATATATATATATATATATATGTATGTATGTATGTAACATATATATATATATGTATGTATGTATGTAACATATATATATATATATATGTATGTATGTATGTAACATATATGTATATATATATATATGTATGTATGTATGTAACATATATATATATATATATATATATGTATGTATGTATGTAACATATATATATGTATATATATATGTGTGTGTGTGTGTATATATATATATATATATATATATATGAATATGTGTATTTATATATCTGTGTCTATAATGCACACCCACATGTATGAGAGAGAGAGAGACAAAGAGGGAGGGAAAGAAAGGTTGTTGCAAAGATTTTTTTTATTTGCCAAACCTGCATAATGGTATTAAACAATCAATTGATTGTAGAATAGGAATCCTTTGTAAAGTATTTTGTTTTAGGCTTTGTTTAGACACTTTTTATTTTGATAGTTTTATCATATTGTCTTTTTATCATAACGACTTTATTTATGAATGTATGTGGGTACACACACACACGCACACACACGCATATGTATACACACACACACATATGTATACACACACACACACACACACATATATATATACATCTACAGCTGTGTGTGTGTGTGTGTGTGTGTGGAAGTATATATGTGTATATAATATTTTATATCGAATTGTTATGTATTCCTTAATATAATAAATTGCAATGGTTTGTTTATAATATTATCACAATACAGTTGCTTTTTTGAGAAATATTCCCCCTTTGTTTATTGCTTTAGTATTTCGGATGAAAAAAAATGATAAGAAAATCCCTAAAATAATAGATATGTTGTATCTTGCTTTTTGTTTTTGTTGTTAATATTCCCTCTTATGTTTTTATTTATTAATTTGGATTGTTTCAACAAAAATGATAGAGAAAAGGATAAGCATAAGTGCAGTTTAGATGTATAGTATTTTCTTAGCACCAACCATTAATCTGCAAAGTATAGAGTTGGGCTGGTATCTATTGCACATTTTTATTGAATGTCTACATATGCAGTACCATACCTTTGTTATTATAACATACTGTTTATTACAGGTATAGCCTAAAGGATTAGGAAATTCATTTCTAATGCTTTAACCTCTTGAATAGTGACTGTCTTATTGAATATGCATATATTTGTGCTGTCTGGGTTCTGAAAAGTTCTGACCAAAACAACAGTCTGTCTTTTTATATATCTAAGATAACATTTTCTTATATTTCTTTTTTATTTTAACAATAAAGTATGATTTTGTAGGATATTTGGCTGCTATTTCTAGCAGATCAAAACACTGTATAGAAACTCTCTTGTTAGTTTGAAATGTGAATGTTTCTCATTACTTCAAAATTTTACCTACAATTCAGTTTTCTAAGAAAATCACTGCCATTGATGTTTGTGTTCTTTGAACTGTTTGCCAGGAGGATAACATAACTCACAATGGCTTAAACCACCCAGCAATCAATAGGGATCAATTCACCATTATAAGTAGCAAGACTACTGAATAACTGATGCTTTTGTTTGTATGTAATGCAGAAACTGCTGTAGGTGAGAAGTCAACAGTAAACTAATCCAGTGTATTTTCCATTGAATAATTATTCAATGGATGGAATCTTCATTATTAGCATTCCAGCGATATTATATTTCTCTTATTTCAAGGAAATTATAACTAGTTTGATTTGAAGTAAATATTACAAAATATACCTGTTCATTTTTAAAAGGTTTTCATTATAAATGTTTAGTGTGGGACTTCTGAATGAGTGTTATATTGTACAATTTATGTTGTGCATTTCAACATTACAAAGGTTTCACTATGAAGTATATATATAAATAATACACATGGCTCAGGCTGTTACATCAGACACACAACTAGGATGCTTTCTTTATGATTGATAATTTATTTACTACAAAGAGTCATTGCAGTTCATTATAATACAAAACACGGAAGGAAACCAGTGAGATAAACATTAGTTGATAGGAAAACCATCTTAAATAGAATTATATGCATACAAAGGAAAAAAGATGATTAGCTGTGGTATTTTGTTTAGAGTAAAATGTGAACCAAAGATGGACACAAAGGTACAGTACCCTTGTAATAAACAAAAATAAGTTACTGATTGCTGAAAGCTAATTGAGGGTAATGGTTAAAATTTAGATTAAAAAAACAAATATTCACTTTTCAAGAAACCAAATGTTATTTATAATTCATGAATATAGCCTCAAAATAAATGTATGTTACTATATTATTACACAATTATATAGTATTTCATCCAGTTATATAGTATTTCTTCCTTCAACAAAATAGCCCTTACTAAAATGAAACATTGCAGTGAAACAGGTTTAAAAAATATATATATATATATATAGATAATAATCACAATCATGTAATTTGTTTTAATGCTTCACTCAGCCGTAATTTAAGTATACATATATAGTTAAACATTATTTTGCATACTCAATATATATATATATATATATATATAGTTTTAGGGAAAATAACCAATTTTCAAGAACTCATCGATGAAAATCCACTATCACATATAGAAAAATTAATAATTAAAAGCACAATAAATGAGTATAATATAAAGTAAAGTAAATATCATAAGATAAATATAATAAAAAGATTACACGTGTTTCATAACCAATTTTCAAATAGAAAAGAAATTTAAATCGATTAAAATCAATTGAAATTATCGAAAATAAATTCTATTCAAAAATATAGCTACTCGTCAGATCGTAAGTAGAACTATAATTAGATATATATCTCAACCAACAATAAGTATATATACACATACACACAAAGTGGTATCAAAAATTTCCTGAACTGGTTACGTTTAATAAGAAATAACTTATTTAGCTAAGTTTTAACATCATCTCTTTCAAAATAGTTCACCTTGCACAGCACTACACTGGTTCCAGCATTTCTGCCACTTTTGGAATCTGGCCTGGAAGTCGTTTTCAGTGAGTTGAGGATCTTCAGTGATTTACTCTTGCACTCAATGATGGTGTTAAAACGGCAATCTTTGAGCTGCATTTTCCTCTTGAATAAGGGATGGAAGTCCACAGTTGCTAAATCTGGCAAATAGGGCAGGTGCAGAAGCGATACCATGTTGTTTTTGGTGACAAACTCATGAGTGAAGAGAGCTCAGTGACAGGGTGCATTGTTGTCATGAAGAATCCAGTTCTTCATGCTCCATAGACCTAGTCGCTTTCACCAAATGTCCTCCCTTAAATGTTCCAAAACATTATTGATTGTCCTCTGATCATCCTCAGTAATATTGTGCTGCACGGTTGAAGCACAAACACCAACCCATCAGGGCAACGCTGCAAACATTGAGATCAGAAAGAAGCAACATGCAGAAGACAGTGAGATGCTGTGCAAATGACTTACTGGTTACAGCCATGTGAAAACATCCAACTGTCATTTGACATGGGAAACATTTGCAGAAAGTATGACGGTATCAAGAAAGGCATCAACCCAACCCAGAACAAGATAGCTCCACTCAAATTCAGAAAAGGGTAAGTCATCAAGGGCAAAAGAGAGCAGCAGGAGAGATGGGTGGAACATTATTCCAAACTCTACACCATGGAAAACAACATCTCAAACTATGTGCTAGACACTGTAGAACATTTACCTGTCATGGAAGAGTTGGACACACTGCCAACTGCTGAAGAACTAAGCAGAGCCATTGATAGCTTGCCCACTGGAAAAGCAATGGGTTTGGACTCCATTCCACCAGAGATCATCAGGTGTGCAAGGAGAGTTCTACTTAGCCAACTTGCTGAAGCTACTGTGTCGGTGCTGGGAGGAAGGAAGAGTCCTGCAAAACATGAGAGACTGCAACATTGTCACCCTATATAAGAACAAAGGGGACAAAAGTGGCTGCAATAATATATATGTATACATGTGTGTGTATATATATATATATATATATATATATATATATGTATGTATGTATGCATGTTTATATATATATATATATATATATATATACATGTATGCAAGTTTATATATATATGCATGTATATATACATGTGCATGTATATATACAAACACCCACATGTGTGTGTGTGTGTGTAAATTGATTTCACGGAGTTTATATGTATTATTAATAAGAAAACTTTCTTCAATTTGCTTTTTGTTTAAAGAGTTTATATATTTATGTTATAAAGCATACTAAACTGCAGTTAAATAAATATAACTACTAAATATACGTTATGAAAATACATGGAAGTAACATCATCATCATCATCATCATCATCGTTTAACGTCCGCTTTCCATGCTAGCATGGGTTGGACGATTTGACTGAGGACTGGTGAAACCGGATGGCAACACCAGGCTCCAGTCTGATTTGGCAGAGTTTCTACAGCTGGATGCCCTTCCTAACGCCAACCACTCAGAGAGTGTAGTGGGTGCTTTTACGTGTCACCCGCACGAAAACGGCCACGCTCGAAATGGTGTCTTTTATGTGCCACCCGCACAAGCCAGTCCAGGGGCACTGGCAACGATCTCGCTCGAAAATCCTACAGGAGCCAGTCAGGCGGTACTGGCAACGGCCACGCTCAAAATGGTGCATCTCATGTGCCAGCCGCACAAGAACCAGTCCAGGGGCACTGGCAACGATCTTACTTGGCTTGCCGGGTCTTCTCACGCACAGCCCATTTCCAAAGGTCTCGGTCCGTAGTCATCGCCTCGGTGAGGCCCAATATTACTTTTTCTCTTTCTTTTTTGTTTGTCTTTGCAAATGATTTAGTTCAGAAAGATTTATTTTAATATGAAATATAAGAAATCAAAAGCAATTAGTCATTTAAGATGAAATGAAATTTTCTTCCTTTATATGTGAATCTACCGGAGATAAAAATAAGTTTGAAGTAAGTTTGTTTTTATTATTTTGGTTAAAAATGGTAACAGATTAAGAACAATTACATTATAAATTTTAAAATGAAACTGACTGTGTTACTGAATCAATTAGAAATTCGTTTTCTGTGAAAATGCTATACATCTCAGAATATTAAAATAGACAGGAAACTACATCATTACAGAAATGTGTATAAGTAACAACTATGTCTACAAATATCTGGGGGCAATATAAAGTGTACCCAAATAATGAGTTTGGTTATGTGTGAAAAGAAGTTTAATATAAAAGAATCTCTTAAAACCATGTTACAAGTTTATGTCAAATTGATTATGAATATGTGTGTAAACAACCATTTGTTGTTAAGACTATTTACAGAGTATTAGAGAAATAGAATTATTTAATCAAAAATGCACCATAGGCAAACCATAAGATATCAGTTAAACCAAAATTGTATGATTATAAGCACTTTGGAATAAAATCTAAATAGTAAAAGATTATGATGTATCAAAAGTGGGTGTCAATAATGTAGCTTCAGAAAAGAAAATGTACCAAGCAAATGTCTGATGTTGCAGTCCTAATATCATCAGAGTTCCTAGATTTTGGTTATTATTGTCAAGTTTTTTGAAAAAGATATAAAGTAGGGAAATTATGATGATTAAAAAGTATTATCTATCAGTAATTATACAGAGTTATTTTCTGTCTCCATGAAGTAGATGGACTGAAATGAAATACAAAAATGTGAAGGTTATTTAAAATATAAGAAGAATGTTTAGATGCACATTCAGTAAATCATTATCAGTTAGGAAATATAATAGGTCTAAATTTTTAAGTGTATCTCAACAAATTTTTTATAGAATTTAGAGCCAGTTATGTTATTTCCTATATGAATACATTTATGTAAACAATGCAGTCACAGAGACAAAAATATGTAATTGCTCCTTCTTCAGCCCATGCCCAACCCAATAAATATCCATGAATCCATTGCTTAAATAGCCACTAAGTTTAGTGGTGTAACACTATTGGATAGACTAATTTACATATTAAACACATTCCTAGCAAGTGGTACATACATATTAACTGCTGGTAGCGACACTGTACTTTATTTTGCACACTTACTATAGAATTTACAGTCAGCACTGAAAGTTATGACAATCCGTATACGAATATGTCTGTCTAACCAATGCAATTGAAGATACAAAAATAAGTAATGGGTTTGTATTAATGTTTCAGGAGTTATTGTTCGTTCCTTCTTTAGCACCAAATCCAACCCATTAATTGTCTATGAATACATAACTGTTTTCCTATCTTTGATTGCATTGTTTACATAGATGTATTCATATATGAAATGTTCTAACTTTCAGTGCTGGCTCTGAATTCTATAGAACATCTGTAGAAATAAACTTAAAAAATGAAAACAATGCACTGTCAACACAAAGTAGGACACAATATTGACTCATAAACCTTTACTGTACTTGGTAGTATATTATGGTTGCAAAAAAGAAATACAGTGTCCCTACCAGCAATTAATAAGTTTAAAGTATTTAAAAGTTCTAAAAATCCAATGTCTGCAAGACAAGACTGATTCTGAGTGTTGTTTATGTCATTAGAGGTCGGAAAACAGAATTTCTTGTGATTCAGAGATGCAAAGCTGACACTCAGCTGCTTACACATTAATTCTAATGAAAGAATAGTTCATTTACTTGAAAATACTCATCATTAAATATCAATGGATCTTCCATCATCAGTTAATGACAGCATTTTTAACAGTAGAATTTATATCACTTTGCATTGATATAATTTAAGATAACATAGTTTTCTTTTGTAAAGATTAGTTATTGAAGTGGAGAGGATTTTGGTCAATTTGTTTACATCATTTAATATTTGTGCTTTATCAGAGTTAATGAATATATCGATGTTTTTAACTTTTTAATCTTGTTCTGATTTTTTTTTTTTTTTTTGAAAAAGAGTGATCCCATTTCAGGATTTTATGTTTTTAATTACAAAGAGGATTCTACTTTTTATTGGTTCTCATAATTTTTTGGGCTGTATCTTCACCTCTCTTCAAATAAGTTTCACATTGAAGTAAATTTTCTACCTGATCCTTATGATAAAACTGTTTTCTGTAGTAAGCATTGCATCTAGTGCACAAAGTTTGTTACTAGTGCTTGAGTTATTTTTGTACTTTTTTCTTAAAGTGTGGGAAGTGCTTGTTTAATACAATAACACAAAAGAATATTTCGGTTTTGAATTTGGTTTGCAAGATTGTTAATGCAGACTCTTGTGTTGAAACAGATTTTGTTGCATCCTTAGAAGGTCCTTACACCAATGATAAACACATGCACAGGTTCAATTTCAGTTCTATATTATTATTTGTTAATTAGTTGTTTAACTAACAAAAGAAGTGAAATTGAACCAGTGTGTGCGTGTTTATTATTAGCATAATGATCCTCTCAAATTACAGCACAAAAGAAATAAAATTAAAAACATATCTTAACGGTAACACTCATAATAATACTTAACACACCATCTCTATACCAACTCTTAAGATATTCTATAAAAACCAGAAAACAAATACAAACAAGAGATGAACAAAATAAAATGTTAATGAGAGTAAAAGATTAATATGAGAAATTGTAAGAACTGTAAAGAAATCAAGACTAGAATTTAATACGAGGCTAACCAGCTTTAAATCAGAAATTACAATAGTGTAATTTTTCCAAAACATAACTCTACCTTATCTGGAAATTCAATTAAATTTTGATAGTCTCAATATAAATATAAAAAGAAGTGAAAAAATGAGTAATGTCCAAAATCTACTCTCTTGGAGGCAAAGATTACTGAGAAAAATTGAAAGAGCTATAGAATGAAGAAGAGAAAATGTTTTATTCTGTATATGTGAAGAAAGCCCCAAATTTGACAAAAGTCCCCCATCTCCCATCTCACCCACGATATTATAGAGTGACAAGCAAAATAGAAAAAAAATGAAATATCCTTCTGCTGAATACCAGCTGCACAGAAAAATACCCTGCGAGCAATTATATTCCAAATCAAAGGTTCAAAGCACTTAATGAATTGGTTTCAAATTTTGGCAAAAGGCTAGTAATTTCAGGGGAGGGGTAAGTTGATTTCATTGACCCCAGTGCACAGCTAGTACTTATTGCTCATGAAAAAATAAAAGGCAAAGTTGACATCAGCAAAATTTGAATTCAGAACATAAAGACAGACAAAATGCCCCTAAACATTTTTCCTGATGTATCAATGATTCTGCTAGCTCACCACCCTAAATTGTTTAAATATATTGCCACAGGAATATATTTAACATTCCTTTCAATAATGCATTCTAAGTGAGATTTCACAAATACTACAAAATGATTCTAGATTTACCTCTGTTGATGGTCATGCATAATTCTGACCTCAGAACTTTAAATCATTCTTAAAGATGATTCCAAAATATAGAAAAGCTAGAGTGAGTCTGAGCCTTTAGAAGATTCTAGGAAAAGTAGAAATTCCAAAGGGTTTTATTGAGCAATGCAGCACACATATTTGTCTTATTGTTAAATTTGTTGCCATCACGATAACAATCATTGTTGATGTTGTGGCTGCTGGTGTTGTCAACTTTTGTGTCGTTTGTGTTGGTGTCACAGTTGGTAGATGAGAATTCAGCAGCAGCAGCACTATGTCTCTTCAATTTATTGCATTTTCTTAGCTACTGAAATCATCATCATCATCATCATCGTTTAACGTCCGCTTTCCATGCTAGCATGGGTTGGACGATTTGACTGAGGACTGGTGAAACCGGATGGCAACACCAGGCTCGAGAAAAAGATTTATTAACGAGACTAGAGAGCATAATAATGATAATCCTTTCTACTGAAATTTTGGAGGAGGGGGTCAGTCGATTAGATGACCTCAGTATGCAACTGGTACTTAATTTATCAACCCCAAAAGGATGAAAGACAAAGTCGACCTGGGTGGAATTTGAACTCAGAACATAAGGACAGATGAAATACCACTAAGCATTTCATCTGGCATGTTAACAGTTCTGCCAGCTCGCCACCTTAGCATGGTGATGATAATGATGGCTGTAAAGCTAGATGTGATGATAATAATAACTGTTATAGTTATAGACAAGAATATTATAGACAAGAATATTATAGACAAGAATATTAGCATACATATGACAAAAATAGTATGGAAAACAAATATAATTTCTTTGTTAGTAACAAAGTTAGTTTCTTGTTAAAGAAGTGGATATGGCTCATTGAATTGACTGGTAAATTACTGTAAATTACTGGTAAATCTTAAGGGAGGAAAAAATTTTGGCTTGAATGTAGAAATATGATTTATGAAACTATGTTTTATAATCCATTTATGATATATTGGTATTGTTTATGCATCAAATATATATATATGATAAACATGGAGTTTTATCATGGCTACCAAATATATATATATATATATATATATATATATATATATATATATATATATATATATGATAAACTCGGAGTTTTATCATGGCTACCGAATAAGTGTCACATATTTTTACAGATAAATTCCTCTATTTACATAATATCAAGGTCTCTTTCTTTCTTTTGTTGTCCTTCCTATCAATATATATATATATATATATATATATATATATATGTGTGTATATATTAATATTTAAAACAGAGTGTGTGTGTTCCTTATGGATTCAAAAACTTAGTTGCTGATTTTGATGAATTTGGTATCAAAAGATTCAGTAATCTTTTGGCTACCAAATAAAGTATGTTTTTATGCACAACATCTCGATACGAAATGAAAGAGGAGGGAAGGTGAGAATGAAGAGAAAGCCAGAAAATGTGAGAGAGAGGGAAAGAAAGAAAGAGGAGGGGAAAGAATGAAGTGTGAAGGGGCTGATAGAAAGAAAGAATGAAAGAATGAGAGAGTCGTGCAAAATTTAGGTATATATATATATATATATATACTTACATATAAGAGACCAAAGTTTATGTATGCCGCCATATGTATATAAAAAGGAATATGAAAAATGGGACAAGAACGCAAAACATCCAGACAGATGATACAAAAAAGGGACAAGAAAAAACATGGACAGGTCATTCAAAGTTTTCTTTCCTCAGTCGAGTTCCTTATGGCAGGGACTTCATTCTCACCTTCCTTCTTCTTTCACTTCACTCTGTCCCTTTTCTTTTTTCTCATCCCTCCTTAATTCTTTTGTCCCTCTGACTCTACTTCTCTCCTCTCTCTCTCTCCACATAACTGGAGTTCGGCCAAGCCTGACCTTTCTTTCTTGGTTCAACTACCATCCATGCAACATCTATATTCCTCCCCCCATGCCTGTCATCTCTTATGTCCCTGCGGTGAGGCTTCACTTCCACACACACCAGCTTAATTGAATTCGTCCTTAGTCGAAAGACACCTGTTGTTATGTCCTGTTATTTATATTTGTATTTGTGTACCATTTCTCCGTTTTTTTGTTTTTTTCCGTCCTTGTTTTCATATACATTCACTGCTTTCTACCAAGGAATCTAGTGCTCTTAGCTTAGTTTTTCCTTGCGGCTGGCCAGATTGGAGCAATCTCAAGTATAACCAGCTGAAATTGCAAAGATAATCTGGAACTCGACTGAGGAAAGAAAGCTTCGAATGACCCGTCCTTGTTTTTTCTTGTCCCTTTTTTGTATCATCTGTCTGGATGTTTTGCGTTCCTTTTTTCTATCATCTAGCTGTCTGAATGTTTTGCGTTCTTGTCCCATTTTCCATATTCTTTTTTATATACATATGGCGGCATACGTACACTTTGGTTTCTCTCTCTCTCTCCCTTTCTCTCTCTCTCTCTTTCTCTCTCTCTCTCTCTCTCTCTACATATATATATATATATGTATATAGATAGATATAGATAGATAGATAGATAGATAGATACTTGAGAAGAGCATTATGACAGCTGATACAATGATGTGCTTGAATGGTGGTAGTTTGCAGCTCCTAAGTTCAGATGAAAAGAAAGAAGATATTATAACAGTGGTAGAAGAGTCAGAAAGAGGAAATATGTTTACTGTAACCAAGTGGATGTAATATGACAATAAATAAATGTTTGTCAGTTGGCATGATTCACTTCTTTTCAATCTTTCCTAGGATGTTTTAGTGTGTTTTAGAAACACAGCCCCATATATGTGACCAAAGCCCTACCATATGGACCAACTGAATATTATGCAGAATGTGAATAGTTAAGATATTTTCTAGACCTGGAAGAAGCTAATAATTTAAGAAATATTTTGTCAAGATAAAAATGCAAAGTCTCCATGGAAGTGCATCAGAGATTGCAAGTTTTATATTTATTATGTGTTCTCATATGTTAGAATCTTATAATGTAACTTGTTTCTTTAATATGAGCTATGATTGAAATGTTTATTTGACTTAACTGTTGTTCACCATGTCTCAGCCCCATACAATAACACAATAAAATCAGATGACCCGAACACGTAAGCAATATGGAGCTATGGCAAAGAATGAATCAAGTTTTGATTACGGAACAAATATTTAAGAAAAAGTGGAAGTGGATTGGTAGCACAATTAGAAAGAACACACCAAATGCAGCGAAAAGTGTTTTACAGTGGAATCTGGATGGATATAGAAAGAGGGGTAGGCCTAAGAACTCGTGGCGTAGATCAACACAAAAGGAACTAAAGAAAGGGGGACATTCATGGCAGAGTATAAGTACAGAAGCAAAAAATTATGCGACATGGAATTCAATTATAAATGGCCTATACTCCGCGTTGGAGGGTTAAAGGCAAGAAAGAAGAATGATTGAAATATTACCAATTTCTAGTCCATGACTGACCTCATCCCATACCTACAATATTTCTATTCAGACCACCAATGCTTCATTTACTTGACCCCTTAAATTCTAACATACTACAACACACAGTGAAAGGTGAGAAGTACCTTGTATGCATGATATATTACTTCCAGCTGAAAATGAGTACTTCTGACACTCTTTCAAAATCCATAAGATACACATCTATAGAAAATGTCGGAATATGAAAAATATTGTTACCTATTTTAACATAAAAAATGATTATATATTAATGGTGTTGTTTTAATACTGGGGCATTTAGCAGTACTTCTGTAAGATGTGTGACCTATTGAAAATGGTTTATTTTATAAACCATGTCATGATGAAAGGCAAAGATAACCTTAGAATTTGACATTAAAACTATGAAGCATTGATCTCATCTCTCCCTCTCCTCTCTCTGCTCACTCCCCTTCTTCCTTCTTCCTCCTTTTCATTGCTGTATTCATCCTTGTCAATGTTATGATGATGATGATGATGATTATCATTATTTAGCATGTTTCCTATGCTGGCATGGGTTGGACAGTTCAACATGATCCAATCAGTCAGAGAAATACTCCAATATCTGCTTTGGCATGGTTTCTATTCCTAACACCAACCTGTTCACAGAAGGTACTACAATCTTTATTTATTTATTTTGTTGCTCAAGCATCTGTGAGTTTTCCATGTAACTCACAAGACTAAAAAGACCACTCAAATATGCAGGAGTATAATATAGAGAGAAAGGCAACTCTATCCTAACATTGGTGAGCTGACTCCTTCTGATGATAAGGCACTGGAACCCTGATTAAGCAAAGTCCTAAGTTCAGATGATATCATTTTTTATGTTGAATTTCTAAACCCAGTACAAAATCATTGCTTTCTTCAGTTAACTTGGCTGAACATAAAGCTGATTCGACTCCTGCTTGAACGATTGAACAGTTGAAGAGAACCCAAATGAGAAATTCATCTCAGCTATGCCAGTATGGGGAACTGGAATTAAAACAGGGAAGTGAAAAACTTTCAACATATTTCCTTCTCGATAAGGTTCTACTTATTGACTATGAAAAATAATAGATTAGTAAAGTGGCTACAGTTGGTTGGACTCTTAAAGTCTGATACCAAAGTTTAAAAATGTATGGTACAGCTCAGTTCTAGCTGAAACCATGTTTCATTGACTGCTGTAGTTTCTCTTTCTATTGGGTTAGTTAGAATAAAAAGAGCAGGGCTCAAGATATTATTTAGGGTCTCAGAAAGAAAAGTCTCCTCAGACCTGAGACCTAACCAGAATACTTGTAACAGAGTGGACTCTGCTAAAGGCACCTAACTGTTAGAGATAGGTTGTTAAGATGTATGTGTGTGTGGTGGGTATAGGAACAGGAACAGTCCCTGCAACAGTTTTCACACAGTTCCCATCCACCAAATTACAATCATTGTTGGTTGACCCAAGGCTAAGGTAGAAAAACTTGTCTTAAGTATTGTGTATTGTGATTGAACTCAAAACCATGTAATTATAATGGTAACTTCTTAACCATACATCCATACCTGCATCCATTATTTCTAACCCAGTTACAATATCATATTTACAGGGAAAAGGGAATGTTATCATGTGATACACAAAAATGATGGTGGATTGGCAGAATTGTTAGAGCATCTGACAAAGTGCTTTGTAGTATTTTGTTTGGTTTTTAAATTTTGAGTTCATTTCCTACCAAGGTCAACTTTGCCTTTCATCCTGATAGAATAAAGTACTGGTCAAGTATTAGGGCAATATAAATTACTAACATTTCATCCAAAACTGCATGCTTTGTGCCTATGCTAGGAACATTTATATAATATATAAATGCCTTTCATAAAAATATGATGTAAGACAATTGAAATTATTCTCACTGAGAATCAGAATAAAGTTTCGGGAACCCAGCTTATTATTATTTTTATTCTACATGCTGCTCATTCTTAGATTTCTTGTTCACTATCTTAGCTTTCCCTTTTCTAATATAATTTGTTTCCTTTTAAGCATGTCATAAAGAAATATGCACTTCAATACTTTAGCTTTTAACACTAATAAATCCTTTGTTCTACTTTGTCTTTCATAGTCTTATAATTTTTGCTCTTTGTTTTCCATTTGTGTGTTTCAAACCCATTATTCTATGCCAGTATGGATGAGATATATTTATTCTGCAAATTTGTGTATTTGCATATTGTTGGGGAGAGTATATTTATAGATACACTATTCTGCTTTTCCATGCAATGGATATGGCTCTTATATTTTAGCTAAACTGAATAACATACCTAATGGTGTGCCTAAACTAGTGGAACAATGCAGGCGAGGCTATAATAAAATTTGGTCTCAAGATCTTATGATTAGCATTAAAGTATCTTAACCACAATATTCTGTGTGTGTAGGTCTAGTACAGATTGAATATTTTTCTCTGAATTTTATGGTAATCTATTATACATCGATCACACATGCATGACCTACTTTAAAATTCACCTTGAACTGTTAACATCATAAATAAAATATGAAATTTTATCAAAATGTTCTATTGAATTAGAAAATTGTATAAAAGAACTTAGCATTAATACTTGGTTCATAGAGAATGAATTAAGCAAGCAAGGTAATGAGCTTTCAGCAGGAGGCATAATAAATTTACAAAGTGTTAAAAAATTAACAACCTTATAACTATCCTCCAAAATTATTTTGACAAGGCTTAAGTGTGCAGGAAAAGAGATTGGTTTTAAAATACTTTTACCATTAATAATAGAAAGAACACAGGGGTAATCTTGTGGAAGATAGCTCAAACTCACCAAAGGGATTTTTAATTTTCTAGAATAACATATCAGGTGGCCGAACAGGTTAGTTTATACGCTTGATTTCCAATGTCTTCTTCACTTTCTAGGTTTGACTTCTGCTAAAAATAATTCTGCACAAGATGTTTCTTCCAGAAATGAATCTAAGGATGCAATCCTCAGTAACACTGCTGCTGCTGCTGTGCTACTACTACTACTACTACTACTACTACTACTACTACTACTACTGGTAATAATTATAACACTTTCTACAATAAGCAGAAGGCCTGATAATTTTCAGGGAAGGTAGTCTAGTTGATTACATGGACTGCAGTGCTCATCTGGTACTTATTTTATTGACCCCAAAAAGGTTGAAAAGCACTTGAATGTTTGACCAAATGAAATACACACACACACACACACACACAGATATATAATAATAATAATAATAATAATAATAATAATGATAATAATAATAATGTTCATCTGTTGTTGACAAGACATCACATGGGAGAAGAAGATGGGTCATGGTGTGTCCAGCTGTAGCTGATCAGTCCAATGCATACTTGGAAGGATCAGCTGCAAATCTGGCACTGGTGGTCTGCTAGGAATAAAGGCAAGGAGTTGGCTCCAGGCTTGCACAGTTCATATTGATTTTTGAGCTTTTGCAATCTTGTTCTGCTTGTAGGAGGTGGCACCTCTGTTGGTGTTGCTTTGCCAGACAGGGTGGTCCTGTGCTTGCATTTCCTAGGTGTCAGGGTTGACTTCAAAGTACTTCAGTGAGGTTTTGAGTGTGAGTGTGTGCGCGCACGCGTGTGTGTGTGTGTGTTGTCCTTGAATACTCACACACATATGCAAGCATGAAATAGTGGACATTAAAATGATGATGATAATAATATGTATGTATGTGTGTAATATGTATATGTGGGGGGGGGGGCGGATGGGTGCATGAATATTGTTTCATATGTCCTCATTTGTGTGAGTGAAAACCTCATTGTCTTTGTTTACAGTCCCTGCAAGGCAGAGTTTTGGCTTTTAGTGCTTTAGGACAGGTGGAATGCAAAAAAACATATATTTTACTTGGTAAACAAGTATAAGTTGGTGATAGGGAGGACATCCTGAACAGGTTTCATCTATTTGATGCGAACATGATAAAAATAGACATGAAACTGAATGAACGAATGAAATGATTCACAGTTATTTCAAATACTAGTACAAAATTCTACTTTTCACTTCGTAAGCTCTAAGCATTTTCATCAGCATACTAAAAAAATATCTTCTACCCTAGGACATATTCTACAATAGTGTTGATAATATTTTTTCTGATATGTCTCAACTCAATATTGAATCTATTAAAGCTACAGTGAATAAAATATAAACATGATGAATGGATATAATTTACTCTTCTTTCAATTAAAGCTATAAGCCAGTCATGTATCGGAGAAATCTTTTGCAAATAATGTTGTTTTCTTTGTGGGTGCACTGCTGTAATTTTGAGTTTCCTGTAAGTGAATTGATGAACCCAGGTCAGTTCTTGCTTGGAACCATTCCTTTTTGCCTCATTAGTATCTTTTGAAAAGAATGAATTGAAATATGAATTACAACTTCCTATTTCTTTACCTTTATAAATCTCAGTCTTTGTGTCTATGCAGAAATTAATATATACCTTCCATTCTTAGATATAAATTCCAGTGGTTTGAAGTGGGTGGAGGTGATATCTAATTTGCCATTAGGTACAGCATAACAACTGGAGATATGTTTCTTTCCTAAAGGCATAATACAAACTGTGTAGCAGAATCTGATTTTTTTTCCTCATACCAGTTGAATATGAATTTAGTTCTTCTTAGCCATTTGTCAATGAAGACAATTCAAGTAAAAGGAAGATTGACAAAAATTTGACAATGAACTAGAGCAGTTATAAATAGAAAAAAAAAGCTTTTTTGAGAGGACAAGGAAGAACAATGATTGTATCAAAGCCATTGGTGAAAGCTGGTGCCATTTGGAAGAAAGGGTTAATAAATGCATATAAAATCAGATATGATATTAATGGAATCTATAGTAGCATTAAACATGTCTCTGAAAATATTTCTTTATTTCTCTTTTTTGTAATGTGACATTATATAGAAAATGATGAATCCATGCCTGTTATGGGATCAATAAGTAGTGCCTGTTTTGGTGATGGCTAAAGATAGTTTTCTTTCAGTGTATATTCAACTATCAATCTTGTTATTGCTGTTATTGTTGTTGCTGTTAATATTGCTGCTGTTGTTGTCAGAGTTGCCATTATTCCTATAATTTCTTTTTCTGAAATAAAATTCATCCAAAAATTCCAGAATGATGCAATTGATAGCGCTATGTGAAAAAGGACAAAAATAATAAAAAGAGAAATAAATCCAAAGAATAATAGTGATAAAATTAGTATGCTGAGAAGCTATTTAATTGTTGTACTCTTCTCTTTCAGCTTTAACCTGTTAAGCTAATCTGATTATCACAGTTTAAAAGCTAATATGAAAATGAAGCAGCAACAGCAATAGTAATTCTACTAGAAGTTGAAAAAGTGTATTGAGAATTTTTTGAAGAAAAGAAAAAAAAAAACAACAAAAACACAACAACGGCAAAAGCACTCCAAACTGAAATAGATACTACTTCTCAATGTTCAGTTTGGGGAAACAGTAGGCAAACCCCAGTACATTATGAATACCATTTAATTTTATAACAGAAGACACGTTTGGGGTAAATGATATTGCTTTGATTTTGGTTTGTTCCAATAATGAAATTCAGTAAAAGATACAAAAAGATACAAAAACATGAGCAGAGAAGCATGTCAGTTCTGAGAAACTGCTCCTTTTGTTTTGCATGAAGTATCATTGAATTGTGTAGTGGGTAGGCTCTAGTATTGGTCTCAGTATAATAAGTTCTTGATGGCATTACCTGAACCAGATGGTTCTTTAGTAAGGGTCTTCATTTTACATTGCTCCAGTCTGCTCAGTCAAAATTAAGTACTAGTCAAGTGATGATAGCCCCCTCTCCCTCTGCCTGTCACATCCTGGATGTGAGGGAGGCCTGAGAGGGTGTCTATATCTGCTAGGCACCTAAAATACTTAGTAAAAGTATAGTACTTGCTACTAAATCATATTTGCTTGTAAGTGATGGCTAGGCTTGCTTTTTGTATTTTTTAATAGAAAAAAGGCATGCAGAAGAAAATTTGACTATCTTAAAAATACAACCAGCAAATTTAGAATTGTAAAGGTTAATTATATGACGACGAATGGAAAAATTACAAAATTGAATACATCAAAGTAGCAGAAAAGTAGGGTTAAGAAGGTTTTTTTGAGAAATAATTTCATCTTACTATCTCTAAATGTAGTTCTTGGATAGAACTACAATCAATTCAAATTATCTGGCTTCAGGGTTGGCTGTCTGATAATATCAAAGATGAAGGAAATTACCTCAGGATAGCATTCTTCATACAAAATGCAAATAAGGTAAAGTCTCACATATGTAGTGAT
Source organism: Octopus bimaculoides (assembly GCF_046866305.1). Classification (NCBI taxonomy): domain Eukaryota; kingdom Metazoa; phylum Mollusca; class Cephalopoda; order Octopoda; family Octopodidae; genus Octopus; species Octopus bimaculoides. The sequence goes on from NC_142936.1 coordinate 38,691,647, forward strand.
TTGAAAACCTTTAACTAGATGAGATTATCCATGGCATTATTAGACATTAACTATATAAAAGTGCATAAAGTATTAAACTAACAAGGGAGATAACTTCAGTTAATTGAAATTCGTTGAAGGAAAACCCGGTCTCGAAATACATCTGGTAAAAGCAAAAAATATGTCAGTTTTACTAGGTCTATTCAGTGAAGTCTGTTGTATTCGGTTGACAAAAGTAAGATCAATTAATATTAAGAGCAGCAATATTGATTACAAATTGGCTGAGGGAAACTGTTTCAGGGATGAGTTCTGCATGCTAAATACAAATACAATTGTGACTCATATGTGTAATATTAAGTGCTAAAAAATTTAGAGCGACTGAGATAATCATTGCAATTAGTTAACAAAACCACCCTCTAGAGTTGTATATAGTACTAAAAACGGCAAGCGAGATAACTTCAGAAAGATCAATTAAATGAAATTTTTAAAGAACTGTAGAAAATGCAAAATGTGAGTAGATCTGAGCTTGAAATTTCTCTGGAGGTAGTTTCCTAAATATTACTTATGAGTTGTATGGTGCTGTTGATTATAGATCGCTCAACTGACATCTATCATCATACAAATTCTTGTAATAATAATAATAATAATAATAATAATAATAATAATAATAATAATAATAAATTGAAACAGAAATGAAAAAAAGCATAAATGGATCCAGTGTTATTTATGTCAGGCAGCTAAAGTTCAAGAGTGTAGAAACATTTCAATATAAATGGCAAGATTTCAATTCCACCACTTTGGCCAGTCATTCCATCACTTCATGGAAAAGAAAAAGAAATTGCTCTGTGTTATGCAGTACTTGCAATATAGTTCTTTTCCCATTAGGAACAATTGCAGTATCTCATTGCTTTAAATGAATACATAATAAGTAATATCATCTCTTTTTCATAATGTCAAGCTGTAATGACAACAAGACCAACAAGGAAATCAATATTTTGTATCCATTATGCTGCAATTGGGAAAATTTGAATATCTAAATATGTAATATCTCAAATTCTTTAACATTACTCCAATGCATATGAACAGTGAATTCCAATAGCGAAATAATGAGGCAGCTCTCTAAAGGCTGTTATAATGTTTTAACATTTGTTGAAATGGATGGTTAATATGGATATTGCATTAAAATATTTTTTAAAAACTTTTACAATTGCTTTTCCTTGTTAATACATGTTGGATAATTCTGAAAACAGCATGAGATATTAAGTATAGAAAAAAAACAACTTATATTTAATGATCCTTCAGTAATCCTTAATAATTAAAAATGACAGCACAATGAATCAATTTCCCTAGTATTGGTTATTGTATGCCTCAATACTTATTAAATGATCATGAGTTTTAATTATGCGATTGGCTTCAGCATAATATTAACAAGTATGTTTTCTCTCAGTTTTACAACATGTATTAAAAAAAGCAGAGCATTTATTAGTGTCTTTACCTCATCAAGCCAAAAATATTAAAATGAACTATTATTGAAGTAAACTAACACTGCAACACCATATACAACAAAGTAAATTTAAAATCTATATAAAAATGGCAAACTGGCAGAATAGTTAGTATCAATCGGTATTTTGTCTGTCCTTATGTTCTGAGTTCAAATTCTACCAAGGTCAACTTTGCATTTCATCCTTTTGTGATCGATAAAATAAGTACCAGTAAAACACTGGCGTTGATGTAATCGATTTAGCCCCACCCTCAAAACTGCTGGCTTTGTGTTAAACATTTGAAACCAATATTAAAATCCATATAAAACAGTATTGTTAGGGTTGATCTTGAAAAGTACTTTGACCTGATACTCACCCTTAGGTAATTACAACTTCCAGTTCAAATAACTCTTTCACTAACAGTTAACTGAATTGAATAGATTATCTGTTGTAAACTGCCACTAGTACACTACTATGCTCTACATTTGTTTATATTGTTCTTATACTGTCAACCTCTTATACTCACAAGAATTCAAGAAGACATGCTGAGACATCAGTATGGCATTTCTCTAAAATTAACTTGTCTAGTAGCTCTTATCTGAACTAATTGTCATTAGGATAATGATCTTTCTCATCAGCACAGGTGTTATTTAAATTTATTGAAATATCTTGGCACACTAAATCAAGTATGTTACCATCTTTATTACTATTCGGTTTTCATATGGCAGATAGCCCTGCATATTTTTTCTCCAATCATCATAAACCATCACACCACTCATTGTTTTCTTGTTAAAGCTCTACATATACTTCTCTAAGTCTAATGTTTTTCAGTTATAGTTAGATAATGCTTTACTACTGAGCCCTAATAAGACCGCAACATGTCTGGTATTGTCACTACATTACCAATAAACCAACCCAAGCCCTTTATTGTGTCCCCTACCTTTTTGTCATTGTGATGATTCATTTTTCCATTCATTGGAGGAGAAAGTTTGATTAATTAAAAGTTCTTCATTCATTCCATCAAATATATGAGCACCTACTTTATTAATTGGAAATAAGTGTTCAAATACTCATTGTCAATAAAGATCCAAAAATAAACAAATAAATAAGTGAAAGCTTGTTAATATAGCAGTTAAATTTTCCTCAAAATTACATTCTAATACAATAGGGGCTAAGATTACATCTTAAACTTTTTGGCAAACAGTTCAAAATAGAGAAGACATACATGAACACAGAACATATCTGTCTAAGCTTAAACCTAAGTGATAATAAGTATTCTCTTGCCTGCTTCTGTTCCAGTCTGCTTAGTTATACACTATTAAAATCCAAGATCCATATTTTTTAAAATTCAAATAGATTATTCCTTTCTAACTTTGGCACAATGTCATGCAATTGTTGAAAGAAAGATATATTATATTATAGATGACTATGTTGGTATATATCTTATTAATCTTGAAGAAAATAAATGTAAAGTTAAACCTACCAGGATTTGAATTGAAAACGTAAAGGGCTGTAACCAGAAGCAAATAAAATATTTCAGAAATAAAAGAAAAACTATGGAGATGGATATGTAGAAACCAATATCTTAAACAGAGAATATAGAAAATTCTTAAATATCCATGCATTTCAGAAGAGTATTAGTTACATTCTGAGGAGCAAGACAGCTCCAAGTTGTGAAAAAAACTATTACAAGCTCATTGTGTACTAAAATTTAATCTCCCAGTCTGTGTTATTTACTGCTTTTGCCATAGAATAATATTGAATTTTACTTTTGTTACTGAACTACTAATTTATAGAGAAGGAATATAGTTAATTTAATCTATATTTTGTATATTACTGGAACTTATTGTATCAACCCTAGAGGTGAAAAGACAAAATTGATTCTAGAAAGATTTGGATTTAGGATGTAACTAAATACTGCAAGAAATTCAGTCTGGTAGTCTACCATTCTGTTATCCACTACCTTCTTGATATATTATCATCATCATTATCATCATCATCATTTAACATCTGTTTTCCTTATTGGCATGAGTTGGATGATTTTACAGCAGCTGGTAAGGCAAAGGACTGTAGCAAAGTCTACTGGGTTGAGAGGATTGCATAGAATGGAGTGTGAGTAGTTTTAAGGATGATTTCTGTATGACTGACTTAAGGTGAAAGATTTGTAGTGAGAGAGGAAAATCAATGGAATAAATACCCATATGTAACTGATATTTATTCATCACAGACAACTTGGAGCACAAAATGTAGAGAAACAATATTACATTTTCTTAGTCATGTTACATTTGTCAAATACTATATTTTACCATTTTACCACTTCACAACCTTCTTCAAGAACAAGAACATAAATAGTGAAGTTCAATTCTGATGTAATAACCTTCAAACCATATATTGATTACATGAATTTGTATCTTATAGTGTTTGGTATGATTTTGCAGTGAGAAGAGAGAAGCAGATCTGTAGAAAACATTTTTGACTTTTAATTTCTCTATACCAACAATAAAATAGATCTTTTCTAAGTTTGTTGGTAGAATAATTGAGCATATAGACAGTGTGTGGTTTGCAGGTACAGGTTAAAATAGGATAATATTCAAATACAGAATATACAGGTGTTGATTTACAAGATTAATCAAGAGAAATTTACATAAATATTTGGTAATATATATACATATTTTCTTACAGTTTTACAAACTCAGTTGAATAATGTGCTGTGGAAATATACCTGTTTGTTTTCTTACTTTACAAAATCAATTTTGAATAATGTGTTGTAGAAAGTGTTATAGAAAATGTATGAACATATGTTTGTGCTTGTAATGTTTGTAAAGTCAAAATGTTAACGAGCAGAAAATTGACAGCAGTAAAGTTAGACATAGATAACATGTTTTAAAACAGGTAGTAATAGACATTTGCCAAAAGATTCCTCATACAGTTTAACATGTATCACGATCTAAGGCAGCTGAAAAGAATCAGTTCAATTCTTTGTTATTGATTCTTGGTGTCTGCATGAGAAGAGGTTGGAAAGATCAGCTGCTAAACTTCTCTTATGTCAAATGATTTCAGCCAAAAGCCAGTTGCATGTCCTCTTTAAATAGCCACACACAAAACAAAAAAAAAAAAGCATGCAGATTACTAATCTCTGATTGGCTGAATTAGCACATGTGACAAAACAATGGCGTCAGTGTCAGCAGTTGAATAAAGTCACCACAGATATATATTTGTTTTATTGATGTAACTGTTCTGTTAGTCTTTCTTACTCCACTATATCATCACCTTCAATTTGTCTATTTTGAATGTAATTGATAATGTTGGTAATTTACAGAGCAGTAACACTAAAGATTTTACAATTTTCTCAATATATATCAGACGTCACTTTAATGACTGTCTAAAATATTTGTATAATCTTGTGTGTATGTGTGTATGACAGTGAGTGAATATGTGAGGAAAATTAATTAATTTTGAAAGTGGCTAAGGGTTAAAATATATGTGAGAAATATATATTATGAGTCAAAATTTAATGGTGATATATATATATATATATATATATATATATAGAGGTGCAGGAGTGGCTGTGTGGTAAGTAGCTTGTTTACCAATCACATGGTTTCAGGTTCAGTCCCACTCCTTGGGAAAGTGTCTTTTACTATAGCCTCAGGCCGACCAAAGCTTTGTGAGTGGATGTGGTAGATGGAAACTGAAAGAAGCCTGTTGTATATATATATATATATGTGTGTGTGTGTGCATGCATGCGTGTGTGTCTATGTTTGTGTGTCTGTGTTTGTTCCCCCATCATAGTTTGACAAGTGATGGTGGTGTGTTTACATCTCCATAAGTCCTGGGGTCAATTTGTTTGACTAAAAGCTGTGCTCCAGCAAGGCCACAGTAAAATGACTGAAACAGATATAAGAATAAAAGAATGCAAACATGTATTTTGTACATATGTACGCATGTATGGACTAATGTATTTATAAAAAAGTACACTCTTTCTCTCTCCCTCCCTCCATATATATATATATATTTATATATATTTATACGTCCGTATATGTAAGTATACTGTTTATATACATGTATTTGTATTTATGTACTGGAGTATATTCCACTGATGAAGGCAGAGCATTATTATTTATGCAAAGCCAGAAATCCAGGATTTGGAATTATCTTTATTTTTACTGGTTTTATTTGGTCTTCGTCTTCGCGCCATGCGGACATTTATTGTGGTTTTAGAGTCTGATTTGACTGCTATTTTTTCAGCGTGGTGGTATCTCTTGATACCCTGTATTATAATTTTAAATAATTTTAAATAATTTTAAATATATATATATATATATATATATATATATACAGAAAGAGAGACAGAGATAAGAACAAATATACAAATAAGACATGCATAAACAGAAATAAATGTATAAGATAGATGTTGCATCTCAACACTAGCAACAAAATACACACACTAACATATGTATAAAAGATGACTGAACAAATAGATGTTAAAAAAAAAAGAGAAAAACATCCATAAAATAAATGTTATAAGTTCAGGTTAACAACATTAAATAGATAATTAGTTCATTCACCTATTTCAAGTCTCTTTTCTAACCTTACTGAATGATGTTCTTACTCACATCAACAGATAATGTTCTAGTTTATCTGAGTTGGTCAACATCACACTATTTTCAATAAGAGTGCCTGATGACATTTATACTGCTTTGATATTTGTATCCTATGTGAAATAAATCACATTAGAATAAAGGTGAGTCCTATGTTAAAATTTGTTGAGATAATTAAGAACAAATGTTTTTACAAAATTATTAAATTAAGTTAATAATGGTCTTTGACTTTTCAAAGAGAATCTCAATCAAATATGTCCGTATCTAAACAATCAGAAATAGAGGGGAAAAAAATGCTCTTCCTCTCTTTTTTTCTCTCTCTCTCTCTCACATACACACACGCATAAATAAATAAATATGTATGCATATACATATACATACATACATAAATACATACATACATATATATATATATATATATATATATATATATATATATATATATATATATATATATTTAAAATAGTGTCAAAGCAGATATTTCTCAGATGTAATAATCTCACTTTGAACTCTTGATTATTGCATTGTAATAATATATTGGAGTTAACAATATGTTACTAATTGCACTTTTAAGTTCAGTGGATATATTTTTATAATGCTTAAACAATAATTTACAATATGTATATATATATATATATATATATATATATATATATATATATATATATATATACATACACACACACACACACATATAATCAAGATTCAGTTGAATTAGGTAGTTAAATTAAGGCACCTTGCTAGTTCTGTATAATCTGCACACCCTGACAATATTATTTGAACATTGAATATCAAAACTCCATTTAAGGGTATTTGTGCCCAATATTCCTGTCATGTGTGAAGACAATGCAACCCAGCTAAGTGAAGATATCTACTCTTGGTAATTCAGACATGTACTTTTTATAAAGGTACTTTCCATAGTATTTCTGAAGTGCAGATTCTGAGTTAGGTGAACAGAATATAAATAAGTAACAAAGATGTACAGGTGTGAATTCATTATGGCCATTTCAAGTGGCTCCATTTAATTATGTAGATAAAGCAAGATATATGGTTCCAGTACGTTGGGAGTCTAGTAGATAGTCTGACTTTAATTGATTTGTCACCATTAACTAGAATACAGTTGACAACACCCAATGGATTTAATTCTGAATGATTGAAGACTACACACACACTACATAAAGTTTTCTAAATATAAGTAACTACATCACCACCCTTTTTATCTTGATCCTCACTATTCCTTTTGCTACTCTCTAAATTGTAGTAGGCATATCAAGGTATGCATTATTTTCTAAACTCATTTTGCTACAGGTACAACAAAACGAAACAATGAAAATATTTTGGTTTCCATTATTGCTGTAAAAAATGTTAAAAAGCCTATGTTTTGATCTGAAGAATACGGTTTCTTTCAAATTCATGTAATGTTTGCATTAATCAATTAAATGTAGCTGTTTGAAATGACCGTAATGAATAGATACTTGTACATCTTTGTTACTTTATATATATATACATATGTATATATTATTATATATTTATATATATATATATTATGATATATATATATGTATTATATATATATATATATATATATATATATATATATATATATATATAGAGCAAATGAAAGACAGAAAATGGAATATACGAGAATTTATTCTTAATCACGGCAATTGTTTCGACACATCTAGCATTGATTCCTCTTGGGTGGGACTCTCAACAACTTGTTCAGGAGCAACCGGCGGTGCAGATTTATCTCATCGGGTGATAAATAGATACAACTCATTAAAATGACTGTTCCGCAATGTAACTTTCCATTTTGTAGAGAGAAAAGCAGCCAGATGAAGGAAATATCTTCATTTATATAGAAGAGCAAAAATAAAATCACAGATGGCAAAAAGAGAAATGAACACACAATCCAGCGAGAAAAGTATTAAGATTAACCGTCAATAAATATGGATGTATAAACACCCTCGGGCAAGTGGCATGGCGCGAGTACACTCGCTCATACAAGCGTCCACAAGAATGTGAGCATATGCACACATGAGGTTTGGTGCACTCATGATCACAAAGTGAGTTAGTTATCTACTTGGTGTTTATAAGAATGGGGAGGTTGAAAGTAAACTTAAGTCATCCATACCTTAAAGTAAATTAAGTTAAAGGTTATTCAAAGTTCATTCTCACTGCATTGTGCGAAAGTACATTCATATACATGTAGGCATCTCAAGAGTTGCTTAGAAATTCTAGTAATTATCTTCTCGTTAGTTCACAGAATAGACAGGGATTCCTCAGAGCAGAGACAGCTTCTCCTGAAAATTATAATGTATGGTTTTGCATACCTTACAATGGACCAATTAATGCTGTGCTTCATTTTATTCTCCTTTAGTCGCCATACAAAATCTGCCAAAGATGTTGAATGTCTCTTGCTGATTGTCTTAAAGCTAACAACATAGTTACAATAACGATTCTTAAATGAATCAGCCGTCTGCCCAATGTAAACATAGGGTCCTCCCCTTGTGTGCACAGTACATTTATATACAAGATTTGTACTCATACAGAGATTCATCAAAGGACATTTTGATTTATCTCTGCTTGAGCATTTATCATATTTATTTGTATATAATAAATATATATATATATATATATATATATATATATATATATGTATATATATATATATATATATATATATATATACACACACTGTATAGTCACAGGAGTGGCATAGGTGCAGGAGTGGTTGTGTGGTAAGTAGCTTCTGTCAAATCGTCTAACCCATGCCAGCATGGAAAACGGACGTTAAATGATGATGATGACACACACACACATAAGAGCATCAAGCAATGAAGAAAACTATAAAACCATTGATGAAGAAAAGAATATCAAACTCATTAAACATGCTAATGGACATCTTTTAGAAAGTGTTCTCAAACTATAGAAAGGAACTTGCGAATCTGAAGACATAAATTCCCTCGAATGTTTGGAAAAGAATGTGTTAATTTTTTTCTGTAATTCTGAAAACCAGTTCAAAACAGAATACAGTTCCAGTAACCATTTTTTGAAGAAACCGAGAATGGAAACCTACACAGAAGTGACAAAACAATCAAATAAACCAAATTATAGACATTTAAAAGAACATAACCACACCAAACCAACCAGAGTTAGAAATATAAATTTTCCTCCAGCAATGATAAACACTCAAGGGAATATGTTTAACTCTCATCGAAGGATCTTGAAACATGTAAATACACCTAATATGCTTAGATAGTAAAGCCAGTCTTCTAGCAATTCAAATATAATTAGTAACACTAACAATCCACATCAAGGTAATTTTAACAAACGTTTTTTAGACCCACCCTGTCCAGAGAAACAGGGACACATTTTAGAAGAAGACATACAGAAAAAACCCAAGATAATAAGTTTATCCAAGAAAACTTTTTCAACAACAAAAATCAACATACTAGCAAAATTTACTTCAATCCTATGCAGATCCAATCAGAAAAAAAAAAATCAAAGACAATATTACAGAGTTTTACAGAAAATTGCAACTTACAGAAACACTTCTTAACTATAATAATGATGATGATTCACTTGTTAAAAACAAAAGCAATTATCTTCTACTTAAAGTTAGGAATAAAACACTTGATGACTTTTGTGACCATATTCTGAATTTCTCTCATAATGCCTTACACAAATAAAAAAAATTCACTCAATGGAAGAACTTAATTGAATCGCAAAATGATAAAAGATTAACAATTAAAGAAGCTCATAAAGGAAGTGTTGAATACTGTCTATGCTAGAAAAAAAAATTCCAGCTACAAAACCTTTGAAAACAAGAAACAGAAAATAATGAAAAATCTTTCATTCTTACTTCCCCTAAATGGGAAGTAGACAATGAAATCAGCTCTGTTACAAATTTTGATAATTAATGAAGCCTGCAAAGAATCACCAGGCATATACATTAATGTCCAATCACCATGAGATTTAAAACTAAGACCCTTTATAACTAGCCCATCATGTGAAACCCACTTCTTAAGCAAATTTCTTGACACTCTACTGAAGCCTCTTCTGAAATACATCAAAATCTTCATTAAAGATGATCTGGATATGCTAAACCACCTCCCAAAAATCAACTGATGAAGAGACAGTCATGGTATTCTTTAAGGTCGCGAACCTATATACTAATATCTCACATGACTATTGAATAGAAGCAATCAAATTTCGATTGGTAAACTATCCAGAAGTATCAGAGCGCATCAACAAGGAATTTATAATTGTAGCTTTAAAATTTACCCTTCTTTTTTGATACCAATTATTTACTCACGAAAATCTCAATGAGAACAAAAGCAGCCTCAGTTCTTGCCAATCCAGTAATAGAATATTTAGAAATGATTATGTATCAAGTATCACTACAAAAATATGGATACTTATTCTATGAATATATAAGAGAGAACTGGTAAAGATATCTGGATGATTGCTTTACACATTTTAATTCTTTATACCTTTTAATTCTTTATATCATATTGGAAATGGCTAACACAAGCAATGAGAGCATGTTGTCCATTTCTTCAATGGATATCAGCCTTCATTTACCTTTTGAAGCATCATATTTGATGATATCAAAACATCACGTGCACTATAGCGATTTGGACCAGAAGCATCAGATTTGGAAGATTCGTCATTACAGGCCACTAACCATGATGATGAAGATTAGCCTAGATTAGGAAACACTGACTGGTATGGTTATATAAATCAAAATTGTTTAAATGATCAAATACTTCAGTCTCAAGTTATTTGAAAGAATGTCTGTATATATCTACGATAAGAAATTTACGTGCCATGGAACTCACCAGGCTGACCAGGAGGAAAATATCTGCATAATTTAATTACTTTGATTAGAGTATTAAGCTTTGCCTTGAACAATTATCAGTGTCAACATTGTACAGTTTTAATTCTCTATAGTTAGCCTCTCATTTTGTAATAAGTTATAAATTCTTACATCACAAACAGGCTGGACACAGTAACAGGCCTATTTTCAAAATAATACATCGTTCTGTACATCTCACATTTCTATGGAATATTGCAAAAAATATTATTCAACATATTATTTATTATAAAAAGAACACAGAGTAACAATGGCTTAAATCTAGTATAAATAGTATGCACGTACCCACCAACATACCCAGAACTGTCCTACATTGATCTTCAAGCATTTTAATCACATGTCAAAATATAAAACTCAACTATATATGTGGATTTGTAAAAGAAGTGATACCCTAAGAAAAGCTAGTGTATATTCAGGATGTCTCGGACTTTAGGCTATTTAGCACAGCCTTTTGAGGCTTTTTGAACCACTCTCCTAGAGATTAATTAACTATTTTTTTTTTATTGTAATATAGAAATTTGTGGTCCTGGATTTATATGCAGCAATTATGAATGATGTTAAACAATACAGTAATGCCTCGATATACGAGTTAATTTGTTCCCGGAGACCGCTCGTAAAACAAAAACTCACAAAGCAAAGCAATAATATAAATTGTAATTTATTCCCAGTAAAACATCTTACCTATAAAATTTATAATGCTCATAAATAAATGACAATAAAACAACAATAAAATGTAAAGAATAATTTATGTAAAGTAAAAAGAATGTCAAGATCATTTATAATAGAAAATATTATTATAATCGTTTTCTGAATTACTTTGACTAGCACTAGACTCAGGCACAACCATCACTTGTAGATGTGATCACCGATTCCCAAGTACTCATAGACAGACTTGTAGGTTTCTTTTAAAAAGTAAGTCTAGAGTCATTTGCTTATAAGAAGCAGAAACATTTGTTATGGTAATAGAAACTTTAGCACTTTGTTTAAAATTTGGATTTTGGAATTGAAAACTTTCAACACACCATACAAAAGTGAAATGAAAAATAAAACTCATAAACCCGGGATCTCGTAAAGCACGTCCTCATAAAGTGTGGTATTACTGTACATACCCTATTTCATTCCCGTTTTACAACTGCTGAGTGTTCTGGTGTGGGGATGGGGAAGACAAAAATGCGTCATTGAGATCGTCTTGGGATAGATAGACTGTACAGATCCCAGGCATAAATATTTCTTCCTATTCATTCCGAACTCCTTCATAAGTGAATATTGCACTTCAAAACAGTTTAGATTAAAACGCTTCAAGCAAACCACACTGTACAGCGAGGGTTCAGACCAGTCTGCTCTTGTGAGCTTCACAAACCAAGTCAATACTGCTTGCTGTCGCTTGTCCTTGGGAAAAATAGTCATATTACTACACCCTGTCACAATATAAGTTCTACCCTTGGCCCTGGAACATGTAATAAACGGTAATATTTTAGAAGTCCTCACTCATTCAGCCTGAAAAACTGCACCAATGATGTTATAGGACATCAAATGCAACATTCCGGTTTTAATCACGTCTTTGGTTTTCGTGTATAAATAAGAAAAAGTCACTTTTTTTACCAATTTCTCATTTATTGACAAGTAAATCTTTGTAATGATACAAACAATCAAATTTATTTAAATATTCATACAATATAACATCCACTTGTATGTTGTGTTCCTAGACACTTTAATCTAAAACTATTCAATTCACCATCATTAACAGGGTCATTAGCTCCCTGCTTTTATTAAAAACCATTGATTATCTCCCCTGAAACTTATTTACCTTCTGATTCAGTTACAAAATATACTTCCTTCTATTAACATGGTACGAAAACTTCTTATAATAGCATGAAATTATAACATTATCACTAAATTCTCAGTCATGATTAGCCGCAAGCAAAACTGATCGTCAATGTAAATATTTTATTTCATATGTGTATATATATAAGAAAATTTCTATGCATTTTCCATTTTTTAAATATTTTTCACTGCAATTCACCACATGGAAAAAATATTTTTTATCGAATTTTTTCATTACCCATATACACCCAAACAACATACCCATGTATGTGTGTGCATCAATCAATCAATCTATCTATCTATCTATCTATCTATTCATATATGAATTAGAAGCAGCTCAAGGTATATAAACAAAGTCAAACACACATACACGAGGTATATGTTGTTAGTTTGCTATTTTGAACACAGATGAGAAGAGAACATCGTCGTAGTTATTTGGATGGTACACTGAGTACATTAAGCAGCTATTCTTCCTTCCACTTGGATTTTTATGTATTCTCTCTCCCACTTGGATTTGAAATGTTGCCACATTTATAATATGTCTTTTTTCTACTGTAATTTTCTGCATTTTCATGCAGCTGAAGATTGTTCTTCATATTGCATTTAATGTAATGCTCGCATTACTTAAATAAATTGGAGTAGCATGAAACGTGCGTACTGCAATCACCTTTGAAATCCATATTGCTCATTTTTTGATTTTTATATATATATATATATATATATATATATATATATATATATATATATATATATATATATATATATATATATATATATCTGTATGTATGTAAATATATACACACATATATGCATGCATAGCTGTGTTAACATGTAGTTCATTTTGTTGCCTTGTAGCTTGAAATTCTATATCCTTGTGTGGCAACAATATCATTTTCTAGCTGTGTATTTTCAACAAGTTTAATATGTAAAAACCTCTTGCTTAGAAAGCAAGTAAAATTTAGTGACAGGTAGGGCATCTTGCCGTGAAGCAATGCCTCAATATTGTTTTAATCCATGAATCCATGCTGGTATAAAAGAAAAACAGATGTAAAACCAATGAACAATATATACACACATGCACAAAATCAAATATATATATCTTGTCTTGTGGTAACCTTTTTTTTTTTTTGATGAATATTGATTTCAACATTTGAAAATAAATTTGGTTGAACAGTTTTATGTTGTATTTTTTCGAAAACTTGTATCCACTTGAATCTACTTCTTTATAGCTAAAGGCAGATCAAAAATTAAACTATGAATGCCATATTTTTCTGACTTTTCAAGTGTTCCACAATGCACAACCTTTCAAGTGAGTTTTTCTCAAAAATTCATTCAATTTTTTAAAATTTTTATCAATATTTTGAAAAAATATGCGTGCTAGGGTTGAAAATCAACAGAATGTTTGGTGACATGCAGTGTTGGAGAGATTCTGCCTGCCCATGCAAATATGATAAAATGAATGTTAAAATAATAGTGATGGAGGATGGGAGACCTGCTACACGCATCACCTCTAGCTACAATTTCAAATTTCTATCTACTGTCTCTCTATCATCTGTCCTCCTTCATTGACTTTCTCTTATGTTCACTGTACTTTGCTGCCAGTGCAACTTAGAGTATCATTAACTCTCTCTTCTATTCACTGTATAATGTTGCCTGTGTAAAGACGTCCTTAGGTCTATCCAACACACTCCTCTCACTGTGCCACAATACCCATGTAATGAAAGATTGGACTAGATCTATCTGTACTCAATCCTACTTACCTCTATCCTGTACTTAATGCATTCATTCATCACTCTTTTTATATTGTCAACATATCCTCTCACCTCTACTCCTTCCCTCTCATCACAATCACTGTGTTTCCACCATCATATTCTTGTTTTCTTCATCCCTGTCCATTCTGGTTTTCTTCTGTTAACACTCCGCTATTCACACTCTTGCTGCATTGAGTGAAGAGACACAGGATATAGAAGTGAGAACTATTTTGTCTTATAGGGTAGAAAGTATCGTCACTAATGCTGGTGCCATGTTAAAATGCACACAGTGTTCTTTGTAAAGTGGTAAGAGATCGGAGACAACATAGGAAGTATTTTGCACAAAACAAATACCACAAAGTATTTTTATTTGAAAGCAAAAGTTTAGCAATTTTGTCATGAATGAACAGAGAGAGAGAGAGTTTCTATCTACTAAATTCTACTCGCAAGGCATTGATCAATCTGAAGCTATGTTAGTAGATACCTGCTCTAAGTGCTGCTTAGTGGAATAAAACCTAAAGCCACTTGATTATGAAACAAGTAATTTAACCCTGCAGCCTTGGCCTATAGCTTGTCTTCTAAATTTTTCTCTCTTTTATCCCCTTTCACCATGTCTCCTGAAATCTTTCTTTTGCTTTTCTTGACATTCAAAATGATTTCCCAACCACACAAACATAACAGAATATAATCAATGATTTTTCATGCATCTAAATATCAGCTACACTCACCTCTTTCCCCAACAAAAGATGACCAAAATATAATGAACTGCATGTATTTCAAACCTTGCATCTCAAACATTCCTGCTCTTTTTTTTCACCTCCTTTGCTCGCTTCTCCTCTCTAGCAAATTCACTACCTCTTAACCAATGCCATCACCTCTTCCGCTACTGCTGCAACCACCACCACCACCACCACCACCACCACTACTATATTCTCCACAATTCATGACTGCTGTCACCCATACAGCCACCACATCATCACTACCATTATTGAAATTATCACCAATGCTATGCTTTTAATCTATATTTTTTCCCCCCAAGATCTTGCATATACTTCTGATCATCACAACCACTAAACACAACTAGAACCATCACCGCAACAACCACCGCTGCCGCCACTGCCACCACCACCACCACCACCATTTCAAATCCTATCATCACCATCACCAATGCCATCAATACAAGCTATGTTATCACCACGATTACCACTACTTCAACTCCCACCATCAACACCAACACAATCACCACCACTAACATTTTATAATCACCATCTTCCATACTGCACCACTTCCTACATCATACTCACAATCTCCATACATCCTTTCAGGGAGGTTTCATTATTTGTTTATTTACCATTTGTTACAATCGTTACCCCCACTTCTCACCTCACCTCTCCCCACCAACACCTTCCTGCTTCACTTTGTTTATTTCATTCTGCAATATTCACTCCTCCTTCTCAGTCCCACCTGCCTTCTGCCTTCATCACTGACTCTCTTCTTCATTTCCTGTCCTAAATGCTGCAATTAAATTCCCACGGATTAATTTCTATAATTTTCTCATCTTGTTCTTCCGGTTCATCTTTTACGTTGTCTTTACTATGGTTGCTGTTGTTATTGTTAATATTGCTGTTCTCTTTTTATTCTAATGCTTTTTCTTCTTATCTATGTTTTTTCTTCATAAAGCATTTTTTCCATTGATTTTTCTTCATCCTCTACAGTTTCCTCTCTTAGTTTTCATACTTTCAGTTCACACATCTTTCTATTTTCCTTCTTTTTACTCTTCAGTTTCTTCTTTCTCTTTTTTGCTATCTTTTTCTTAATTCTTTGATTTTAAACACTATTTTAACTGTTGAATTTTACTGATTTAAAAAATTTTTTCTTTCAATTTCTTTGTCTTTGATTCTGTCATTTCTTTTTTTTCTTGGCATGTTTTTTAGTTGTTGTTTTCTCTTTTGTTTATATTTTTATTACTATTTCTGTTATTTCTATTACTTCTTGCATGGGACAAAATATTTTTGAATATTAATTCTTAGCTCTTTATATTTTCCCAAATAAATTTAAATTCCATTCCCACCAACCCAACTCTACATTACCATTCCATACAAGCAGGAATTGAATGAATTATTACTCATTTACATTTCTTTATTTCCTTCCAATTTCTTCTTTAGTTTTTTTCTTTAATATCTTTCTCCATCACACTAGAGGTAGAAAGTTAGTGTTATATGGATTCCAGCCAAATTTAGAGAGAAATTTATTACTCATTGGCTTGGACTGAAATTAGAACTCAAGCACAAAAATAACAAAACCCAAAAAGATTTCCTTCTTTAATAAAATTATATTCTCAATAGTTATTGAAGTCTTGTATATGAGCCAAATTATGATGGATCATATAAACAGGCTAAAATGGTAGTAGCCATGTAGACAGAACAAAACTATTATTTGATTCTTAACAGCTTTTGTATCTTATATTTCTAAAAAATATTTTTATATCTTATATCTCCTGTGCCATTCTTCTGTGGTTTAAAGAATGTATTTTTTAAGACAATTGGTTTTGTAACTTGATTCAGTATCCAATCAGCCGTGAAGTAAGTGTTAAACCTGTTTTCTGTTCAGTCAGACAAGATGAAATAAGCTTAATTAGGTACCTTACTCAGAGGCACAGCACAAACAGTAAAGTTTGAACTTATGATCAGTTCCATTATATCAGGCTAAGTAAAAAGTAAGCAATGTTTTTAAATATAAAATTCATTGCAATATATTTCAACAATGCGGAAATTTTATTCATCGAAGTAAGTACCATTACAATCAACACATTTTTGCCAACGAGTTACAAGTTTGTTTATTCCAGTAGCATAAAAATCTGGTGTTCTGGAGCTGATGAACTCTTTGAACATACTTTCAGCATCGGTTTGATTTTTGAACTCCTTCTCTCGCAGGAAACCATCAAGGTGCTTGAAAAAGTGGTAATCAGTCAGAGAAAAGTCTGAGGAATAAGCTGGGTAGGGAAGAACTTCATAGCCAAGTTCCCTCAACTTTTGGAGCATCATTAGTGAAACGTGTGATTGAGCATTGTCATGAAGAATGATTGACCCTCTTCTGTTGACCAGTCAGGGATGGAGGAGTAGCAGGTTTACATTCATTTTGGCAAATTTGATGATTATATGTTTCTGCAGTAATGGTTTTTCTGGGTTTTAAGAAGTTATAGTGGATGAGTCCAGCAGTACACCACCAAAGAATCCCCATAACCTTCTTTTTTGAAGAGCTTGGGTTTAGGGAAGGTTTTCAGTGCTTCATTTTGGTCCAACCACTGTGAAGAACGTTTTTCTATTATTGTATAGAATCCACTTTTCATCACAAGTTACAATATAGTTGAGAAACGGATCAGTCTGGTTACGGAGAAGAAGCAACAAGCAAATTTCATATCTGTGCCTTTTCTGATTTTCATTCAAATTGTGTAGTACCCATTTGTCAAGCTTTTTTGATTTTCTGATCGCATGCAAATGATTGCAGGCAGTTTTCTGGTTAATTTGATATTCTTTTGCCAGTTCTCAAGTAGTTTTACATGGATCTCTCTCAATGACTGTCTTTAATTGATTGTCATCGATGACAGATGGGTGTCCACTATGCTCATGATCTTCAAGGCTCAAGTCTCCTCTACAAAATTGTTTAAACCGTTTTCGAGCTGAACACTCCCTGTTCATTTCCTCACCAAACGTTTCTTTGATATTGCGAGCAGTTTCAGTTGCTCTACATCCTTTTTTTAAGTTGAATAGCAAAATTGCTCAAATATCGTGCTTTGACAGTTCCATTTCAGGTGATTGTAACAATGGTGAAAAAATATCAATGTTAATTTATTGATGCATTTGGGCAAGTCTATGTCTGTATTATCAGACAATTTTAAAAAATGTTTAAAAAATTCAAAACTCTGCAAAAATCCAGTACAAATTTTTCATGGTTCAAAACATTACTTACTTTTTACTCAACCTGATATATTGTGTAGTCACAATATATAGATATTGTAACCAAACATATGTAGTTTGTCAACATAAAATATAACCATAGTAAATGGAAATAGAACTGATTTCTTAGAATCAAAATTCAGTAAATAAAGTTTGTCTCTCTTCATGGCATAAAGATTATTCTAATTTGCAAACACTAATGACAATAAATTATATTAAATTGAACTGAATTAAATGCATGTGTGTAAATATGTATGTGTGCATATGTATGTTTGTGTGCATATACGTGTATCTGTGTGTGCATATGTACCTGTATGTATGTGTGTCTTAACAACAGTAAATAAATATTCTGGTACCATTATTTCTTCCAATCTCAGGATTAACTGTAATTTCCTCTCCTTTCTACACTATCAACTCAACAAACGACCCCTGGTGACTTCCTTGACAAGTGTTCTATGATTGACATGGGATTCTCATGGGAGAATACAAAGATGGTTTCCTGTTACTTCTTTGGATATTTTTACGAGACACCAAGCTTGCTGGCTAGATACAGACAAGGCTGTCACAACTGCCTGAGCACACAGAATGTAAAGAGCTGGAACAAATATGCAAAGCATTTTGTTTAATGCATTAATAACTCCGCCAGTCTCCTACCCTGCACTGGTGCTTCATTTTATCAGCCACTGAGGGATGAAAGGCAAAGTTGGTCTTGGTGGGATTTCAATTCAGAATGTAAAGAGCCATGATAAATCTTGAAAGCTATTTTGTCTAATGCTCTACTGATTCTGCAAAGTTCACTACAATCACTTGCCGATTCATAACGTTCTTCTGCCAATTCACCACGCGCACCTGCCAATTCACCACACTCATCTGCCAATTCACCACACTCATCTGCCAATTCACCATTCATTTCATTCTTCTGCCAATCGGCTGCCTTAATATAATTATTAAGTGCAATAATCACATTTTGCTGTTGAACATTCTTTCTCATTCTAAAATTAATATTTTTTTGCCTATTTATTTACTATAAATGTATTTTTTGTAATTCTTTTTTGCCTATTTATTTACTATAAATGTATCACAAAAGCTAAGGCATGCTATTGAAACACAAACTTTTTGGTGGAGTGGGGGATTCTTTCTCTCTCATGCAAAATATTACTAGTTTACCTTTCATATGACAACACAAGAAACATGCTAAAAATGACAAAATGTCTCATATTACCCCCTCTTCATATGTTATTAAAGAGGTTACTTAGTCCTTGATACCTTCTTAGCATTTGAAAGGGCAAATTTTCCCTAAACAAAGTGCACTATCATTAAGTAATAGATCAATGGAGACTCTTTGTTTTCACATATTAGCATCTGTCAGCAATACAGCCCCTAGCTATCAGTCTAATACTTTATACACCCACCTATTTTAACTATACTAACTAAAAAGTATAAAAGTGGCAAATTGTCAAAATTATGAGAGTGTTGTATAGAATACCTTGTAGTATTTGTTCTAACACTGCATTCTGACTTCAAATCCCACCAAGGCTTATTTTATCTTCCATACTTTTGGAACTGATAAAAAAGTTTTAAAACATCAAATTTGGGTGGTGGATTGACAGAACTGTTAGAGGGTCAGGCAAGATGCCTTTGAATATTTGAACTGACTCTCTGTGTACTGACTGCAATAACTCTGTAACATTGTACCAAGTCATACAGGTGCAAGTCACAAAGGCTAAGGCATGCTATTGAAGCACAAGCTCTGGTGGCGTGGGGGCTTCTTTCTCTCTCATGCAAAATATTTATTTACTATAGATGTATCACAAGAAACCTGCTAAAAATGATAAAATGTCCCATATTACCCCCTTTTTAAATGTTATTAAAGAATACTGGTGGCCATCCAGAGGGGAAACTTGCATGCATGGACAATTGTCAGTCTTTTGCAAATTATCTTTTGAAGGAAGTGCCTCAACATATAATGATCCAATTATTGAAACCAACATGTATGTATGTATGTATGTGTGTGTGTGTGTGTGTGTACATCCAGATGTTTTCATATGTATTGATCTGCCCTTGCATATGCAGATGAATGGTCAATGAAGGCCTCTAAGATGTAAAGAAGCAAAAGAATAACATGACTTTCAAATGATTGAGGAATTTCTTGTACAGAAAATTGTTAAAAGTTTCCAACTAAAGATTTCATGTATAGACATGGAAATGAATAGGGAAGAGTAATAAGCTGTGATGTTCAAGCCTTTCTTATGTTTAACAATGAAAGTGAGGTGAAACACTTCAACAGTGTTGCCAATTTTCAATTTAATGTTAGTTGGCAAATTCCAATGTGAACAAAAGTTTTTCGTTTCAATCTCAGTTTTCAAGAAGAAAGAGAGAGGTTAATATGTATACATGCATGTAAGTATGTATCTATATGTCTGTCTGTCTGTATGCAGGCATGCATGTATGCATACAAGCATGTATATATATATATATGTATGCATGTACGTATGTACGTACATATGTTTGTATGTGTGTGCTTGTGTGTATGTATGCCTATATGTATTTGTGTGTGTATATGTATCAAGTATAAATGCATTTATTTTTACAGCCATGTTTTTTACTTTGCTTCTGGGAATGGAATGATTTTTACACATTTGTACATTTGCATATTCTAGTCACAGCTCATCAATTCCCATTGTTTAATGACTCATCTATTCTTTATACAAACAATGACAAAGAAAGTTATGTGCCTCATTCAACAGTGCAACATAATATCAGGCATGGTAACATATGAAGACATAAACACTTGGTTAATAGTTCAGCAATTTAAATGCGCAGCCATCATGTATCCCTCATTCTGTAAGTGTGAGTCTCTGTATGAGTGTGTGTGTGTGTATATATGTATATATATATAGAATATAAAGAAAGTCGGGAAGTATGAGATGAATATATTTATTTCATCAGTTGATATCTATAGGATAAATATATTCATCTAATACCTCCTAACTTTCTTTATATTCTACATACTTCTCAGGAAATAGTCACCATTGATTGGATTTACTGCATAGGACTCTATACATTACACTGCTATGTATTGGTTTACTATGTGATTTGTAGCATAATCCACTGAAGGATTACCATCAGATGA
The DNA here is from genome assembly GCF_046866305.1 of Octopus bimaculoides. Taxonomy (NCBI): domain Eukaryota; kingdom Metazoa; phylum Mollusca; class Cephalopoda; order Octopoda; family Octopodidae; genus Octopus; species Octopus bimaculoides. Next base: position 38,713,251 of record NC_142936.1, read on the forward strand.
AATAAATCCATGTATTGTGCATTATATATATATCTCTTTGATAAAAGTTTAACTCAGGTCCATGCAACTTAGTCTCATAAGCTCATAGAATTAACCTCAGGAAGAGTAAAGGGATATGAGACAAATTCAACATGATTTCCAGATGTTAGACCTCTATTGACCAATTCAGGTCACGTGGTGCTATTAGTCTGAAAATGACATGAATTATTTTCCTTATTCTTAGGCTCACACACACACACACACACACACAGATATATCAACAAGTGGGCAAATGAAATAAAGAGGCACTTGATACATTTGGCAGGAGCTACATATACTGGCTTCAAATTTTGGCTCAAGGCCAGCAATACTGGGGAAGGAGCTAAGTTGATTACATTGACTGGTACTTATTTTATCAATCCTAAAAGGACAAGATGCAAAATTGACCTTAGTAAAATTTGAATGTAAAATGCGAAGATAGATGAAATGCCACTAAGCATTTCACCCAGCATGCTAACAATTCTTCCAGCTTGCCACATTCCAGAAATTACATATATTATTATTTAAAAGCAGTTGGATTTGGCCCCATGTGACTTAAAGTTTTATAGCTTCACTACAGAAACCTAGCAATGTCATGTTACATGTAAAAAGAATTTCATATTAAACTCAAGAATTGCTCAATACTTTTTAGCAGAGTACATAGAGTTCAGCCTTATGAAGGTGAGCAAGCCAAATTCTGAAGTCACTATCACCCTTTTCCTTTTATGCAAGGATTTTCGGTCTCATCATAATATTTATATTTATGTATACATCACTGTATATATTCAAAAGCCCTCTCTAACACACAACTAGTAACTGTTATAGTTTGAGATGAAATCTGAACGCTCATTCATGTATTTGAATAATATCACATTATATTATATGTACCTGAACAATCTTAATTCAGTTTTCATCACAACTGTCCAATGAATAGGAATACAAAACTCTGAGTAACAGTTCTATGATAATTTTGCAGCTTTAATAAAAAGATTATATATATATAAGGAAAATGAGACAAAGTAGAAAATGTTAGAATAATTTTATCATGAAGTACATTTTAGTACCGGTTTCCATCTTTTAGACTTTTTTAACTAAGAGAAAAATAAGTAAACAATTAAATTGAAGAAAAATTTAAATGAAATATTTTGTCGATATTTCCATAGTCTTTAAATAGGTAAATATATCCATAGTTTTCAGATAGTCTATCTGTCTCTCTCTCTCTCTCTATTCTTTTGTGAATGCTTTATAGGTGGGTAGTAGTAAATCTGAAGGAATAGTTTGGGTACAGAGAATTGATGGTTTAAGCAGGAGCAGCTGAAGGAGGAGAAGGAAAAGAAGAAAAAAAAGAGGGGGAGGAGGAGGAGAAGACGAAGGAGTAAGAGAAGTAGGAGTAGTGGAAGAAGAGGGAGAAGGATAAAGAAAAGAAAAGAAAAATACAAGAATGCTGTGACACAATCTTCTTTAATGGTCAAATGACCTAAACATGACCTCTATAAATTCAGGAACAAAGCAACCTATAATCATCAAATTAGCAAAGAAGAATATTTTATGGGAAAATATAAACCTATTTTGAATGCCACCACCACCACCATAGATGAAACTACTACAAGAATTTAGAACAATTCCAGCCACTTCTGCTATGACCGAAACAGGTCACTTTAAGGTCATTTGACAATTAAAGAAGATTCCATGAACAATTTACTGTGTCAAAGCACTCCTATATTTTTCTTTTCTTTTCTTTCTCCTCCTTCTTCTTTTTCTTCTACTTCTTCTTCTTCTTCTCCCTCAGCTGCTCCTGCTTAAACCATCAATTCTCTGTATCCAAACCATTTCTTCAGATTTACTACTACCCACCTACAAGGCATTCACAAAGGAATAGAGACAGAGACAGATTAGACTATCTGAAGACTACGGATATATTTACCTATTTAAAGACTATGGAAATATCTACAAAACATTTCACTTAATTTTTCTCCAATTTCTCCAATTTAATTGTTTTTCTTATTTCACTTTTAGTTGAAAAAGTCTAAAAGACAGAAACCGGTACTAAAATTATTTTAGCATTTTCTATCTTGTCTTATTTTCCATATACATATCAACTCATGTGTTACTTTTCTACCTTCTGCATATATATATATATATATATATATATATATATATATATAAATGAGAATGTGTGTCTGTCTGTCTGTCTGTGTGAATCCCTAAAACTCGAGAACTACGCAACCAATTTCATTCAAATTTTACACATGCCTTACTTAGGGTTCCAGTTGTGTTTTAGTAAAAAAATTTTTTAACTTCTTGCATAGTTCGAGCCCACAGCAACATAATATCTCCTCCACTATTTAAGTATTACGTGTCAAAAGTGAAACAAAAACACTCATGTCAAATACTTTCACTTTAAAAATGAAACTATTCTACTAACTGAAACAATCACATTTCGATACTGTAATGACAGATACTTTCAGAGAAAGAGAGAAAGAGAGAGAGAGAGATGTATATGTATACATATAGATGTATATGTACACGTTATTCCACTAACTGAAACAATCACATTTCGATACTGTAATGACAGATACTTTCAGAGAGAGAGAAAGAGAGAAAGAGATGTATATGTATACATATACATGTATATGTACACGTATATGCATAGATATATATCTATAGATATATAGATATAGATCTATATGCATACATGTATATGTATACACTTGTGTAGATGTATATATATATATATAGATGTACATGTAATATGTACACATATATACATATATATACATGCATACAGATATCTATACATATATACACCCATCACACACATACACACACATTAGTCATTTGTTTTCTTATCCAAAACTACGTCAAAAGTACTGAACGGATCTTTATGAAATTTGGAAATTATATTCTATGTATAACGGCCATAACTCCCATGAAAATTCATATATTTTTGATGTTGATGAAATTTTAACCCGAACATAACAGATGAGCATTATTTGTAATTCAACGGTACAACAGTGTAAGACTACCCTTTCAGATATACTTACATTATGATTTCTGCAATGTGGTTCATAAATTGTCAAGTAAATGAGACGCATCTTTGCCTCCACTGATTCACTTGCAAAGTGTTGAGTAAAATTATTTCGTTGCAGACCTCCTTTGGGTCTTTTTATTATTACTACGACACACATAGTCCCCAGTTGGTAACATTGATTTCAAGGCCCTCCAAGATGAGAGACTGGCATTCCACTTAATGTCTATGTTCCATGCTGGCATGGATTGGAGAGTTATTAATGTAGAAATATGGTATCGTAGCTACTAACAGTTGAGGGTTGCGTAGTCTAGACGGCGTTTTTAGATTTCATTATTCTCTTTAACCCGGGCAAAGCCGGGTATTTCTGCTAGTATATATATATATATATATGCATGTATGTTAACATACAAACGCACACACACCTGCTAGTTTCAGTCATATGCTAGGGCACTGTCTTCAAAAAGTATCTTGTCTGTTTGTTTTTTTTCCATAACCTTATAAGGGGAGATATTCTGGTCATAAAGGGATGAACAGGATAATACAAGATGCTTTTGTTTGATATACTGATTATTTGATCTAATATGTGATCCACCACCACCACATGTGACTGCAACTTGTTTATGTAGTGTAATCAGTTGTGCTCTACACTAATTATTGATAGCTGGAAATTTTTGAGTCACAGTTAGTAGACCTTCCATGGTAGCAGTGTGGGGTGTGTCACACATTTTCAATAATGAAATACTGTTGCTTCTGTAGCTTCAAGCACACAGAAGGTGTAGTATATATGGGAGTAGATGTGATTTTTTGAACCCTTATATGGATGTTTCACCTACCGAAGTGCCATATGTTGATGTCATTGTCTTCATTGATCACCAGTAGATAACTTTAGGCAATATATCAAGCAAAAGCACCATGTATTATCCTTTAGGCAATACCCTCTTTTGTTGTCTTCTTTATTTTTTTGTCTCTTTTTGTTATCTATTTATTTTTTGGCAGTTGCTAGGTTACATCGAATTTTTAAACAAACTATTCAGCTCCCCACCACATACACACTTATATACACATGCACACAAACACAAACACGCACACCCATACACACACACACACATGCACAAGAACACACACACGTACATGACTATCTGAATTCAACAGTGTCTGTCTTCTAGATTTCCCTTTGAATATTCTGGTCAACTTGATTCTTTGGTAGAAGATGCTAACCCAAAGTGAAACACAAAGGAATCAGGCTTGAAGCAGCTGTAATAGAAGATAAATTGTTTTTAAAAAACACATCCATTACTGCCATGTGTGTGTGTGTGTGTAAATGTGAAGAATTTTTGTGCAAATTTCACTGTATGAGTTTTGCAAGTGTTGTATCAAATGGCACCTTAATGTAAAATAAGGTAGGATCATTGTGACATTGTGTGATGATGGTGAACCTTTGAATCACATGTACGCACCATGTGGTGGATTTTCACATAGTTTCCATTTGCCATTTCCATCTTTTACTGCTGTTTCAAGTCTGATTCCAAATGTTAGAGGACATGCTCAGTAAGACAAGGCACAAGAACTTATCATAGCAAAGCAAATTTCTTAATTACTTATTCAAGAGGCCCATGCAATAAGATTTACATGCATGCATACATACATACATACATGTATGCATTACATACATACATGCATTACATTACCTAAGTACCAATCTTGAGAAATTATGCTTCTCAAAGCTAGAAAGGAGAAAGCTTATTTGAAGACTACAGACCCAAGCCATCACTGGAACTGTAAAAATCTGTAAAACTTTCCAGAGGTTTATCATTTAAGTGTATATGCACATGTCTAGAAATGCAACTATATGCATGAGAATACATACATAAAATCAAACATATGCACTGACTCCATATACTGCACATATACACATACACCAAAAAATATCTCATTGATGTTATTGAAATTTCTACGAAGAAGTCCTGAATCTAGGTTAGAAATCAATCTTTTCTCTGTTGGCAAGAAATCTTGAAATAAAACTGAATAATAACATACATACATACACTTATTCATACACGTATTCTTGCATATACACATAGTGTGTGTATATATAGTGTCAGGTGATATGAGTGATTTTAGCAACAGGGAATACAGTACATTCTGTTACATGGTTGGGTTGAAAAAAAACCCACCTAAGAATGATACTAGTAAAGCAGAAGCAAAATTGTTAAAAATCTTAAGACTGCTGTCCCTCTGTTAGATGTAGTTTAAGTCAGTTAATTACTTCGCTGGTCAATCAGTTGGGTCTGATTGGTTGGTTAGTTAGTCAGTCAGGACTGTTTGGGGCTAGGCAGTTGATCAGTCTATCTATCTGTCCATTGGATAAAAAAATACTTGAGTAAAGAAATAGCTGACAGTTGTTATGTTCAAATTAGCCCTTTTTTAATTGTAAATTAAACATAGTGGGTTGTGTAAATTGGATAAATTTTTATTGTAACATAATTAGAAGCATTGTCAGATTGGAAATGTTGCAATTAATATTTTTAATATTTCAGTTTCAGGAAACCATTTGAAGGCAGAAAAACTATAGAAAAAATGGCTATAAAATAAAAATTAGAATATTTTTTCCACCCAAATAAAGAATTGTCACTGATGGAATCACTTATTAGATATAAGCTGCTCTGCTAAAATTAGGAATGATCGTTAGCTAGCTCAGATCAGTTGGTAGCTTGGTTTAAAATTGCATCTATCAGGGTCAAAATATACATATATGGATCATTTCACACAAACATAGAATGAATTGAACTGGTAGGAACTTAGAACTTCGTCACTTTAGGCTACATTGAAAAGTAACTACATAAATTGTCCCATGTACAATTCAAACAGTCCCCTTGATAATACTGTAATTTTTGTTTTTTAGGTATTTAATTCAAAATCTTCAATGACACAGTATATTGACTAGGTAATGTGCAGTATTACCTAACTTTAAAGAGGTTATGTACAGTAGTAGAGGTAACTTCAGTGAGTAATAGATCGATAGTCTCACATACTAAGTAAAATTCTTCATTCAAGGACAGTAATTGCTTGTTCTACGATGTTGAGATTTAATCAAATGTAAGAAGTTTAACAAAGTTTAAGACAAGGTATTGATAGCTCTTAAAGAAATCATCATGCAGTAATTTGACATATCATAGATTTGAACTCCTGTAGATGAGTATTCTCACAAAATAGGACAATGTTACATGATATTTATTAGTAATTAAATTTGCTAAATGAGAAGTATAATTGCTTTTGTGTGGGAGTTACAGCATTGTATGGGTAGCAATATGTCAGTGTCCTTACATTACTACCAGCAGGAAATTCTAGTATGAATAATTGTGGAAGTGAATTATTTAATATCTTACGCAGAAAGTAAGGCATATCTGTTTAAGAAAGAATGAGATTCTTTCACATCTTCCATCTTTATGACTTGAATTTGTTGGCATTTTCTAATATTTGAATTTATAGATTATTTGTTATTTTATCAACTGTTGATTGCTTATTGTTATTATATGGTTTCTATCTGAGTATTATTGAAAGTATTTCTAACTTTATATTGTAATCATATAAGATTATGCTAACATGGTAGCTCATGCATGGTGTTAGGAGGTTAACATATGTCAACATGTTAATGAAGGACACCAGCATTAATCCGCTATAATCTAGCATGCAGGATTAGCATGTAGGGAGTGGTGTGATCTTAACTACCCAAGTTATTCCCTTCTCCATTCTGAGATTACCTGTTCATAGCAATAGAAACCACTAAGATCGGTAAGCTCAAAGTGCTTGATCTGAAAGACAATGTTTTATTAAAAACAAATTCAACAAAATACATTTTGTTTTGTCCCAAGTCAGTTTCACTTATTCAATTCAAGTCGTGGCCAACAAAGTAACTTGGCTCTTGAGATGACCCCCCTCTTTTCCTCATACCCCAATCCAGCATGCCAGAGCACACCTGATCAGTACTAGTGTAGTTAGTGTCATGCTTTACCAAGTCCACATGTATTATACCCCAATCAAAATATAAGGCATCAATATGCATAAGAGCCCATGTTAAGAAATATCTTATCTGATTGCAATATGAAATTAGAATTACTTATGTGCAATAACATTGATAGAGAGAAGACAGAAAACATCTAGCAGTAATACCAACTAACTGTTGATAAAATAGATTGCAGTCTACAATTTTCAGTCCTTGGCATTCAGATTACTCTGTCAAATATAATGCTAATTTATTAACATAGTTTTGAATTAAACATGTATTATCTCAGAACTTTGAAATTTTGATGAAGTTATTTATAATAACATTGTATGGTAGGTATGAGTTGCAGGATCAGGCTAGTTTGGACACAGAATATTTGAGCTGGATATGGTTGATTTAAATGCTAAAGGGTTAAATATTCATAATATTTATAATATCTAAATTCATAATATTTATAATATCTAAATTCATCCTATATTCATGAAGTCCTATTAAATGCCTTTCTATTTAATTCTCTTGGACATGGAAACTTTTTACTATGACTGTACATCAAATTAGTTAGAAAATCTCTCATTCACAATACTGTATTCTTATATATATATATATATATATATATATATATATATATATATATATATATATAAAAACAAAAAAATGGGGAAAAAAAGAAGCAGAAAACTTGAAGTCATAAACAGATGGAAGATTGTGAAAGCAAACCTTATAAATTTTGATTCTCCACCTAACAATAGATAAGCAACTGGAAGAGAATGTTGACTCAACTTTTTTTAGATAACAATCTATGTGCATAAATACAGAAACACCAAGGAAATAACAATTCTTAAGTATCAGATCAATAAAACTTCAAGAAAGCAAACATTTATGATTCAACATCTGCAACACTTAGACTTGCTTCACAGATTATTTTTTTTTTTAAATACTGAAGTGGTGATGGCTTCTGACATCACAGTTCCAGGTAAATGGAGTCAATGGTTGATGAGATCAAATATGTTGGAAAGTTGACTGTTTTAAAAGGAGAAGATAACTTTCACTTGAATGAACACAGATTTGTTGTTATAAAAAAAGATTTGTTGGGACATCTGTGCTTTGTGTATACACGTGTGCATGTGTATGTGTGAGAGAGAGCAAAACAAACATAGGACTTGTCAACAGTTTCAAAAGAAATGAATAATTTCTTTTTGATATAATGGTGTGTACAGCTGACCAAAAAGTTGATAGAACAAAACTGGGGTCCAGAGATCTAATCTCTGTTTACCCTACACATAAATGAATATATAAGAAGAGTCTCTTGAGACTTCAAACAGAAGATTAGATTGAACACATTTATGATGTTGTGCCATAAAATACACACAAAAAATACTTATATATATATATTGCACAGGCATGGCTGTGTGATTAAGAAGTTCACTTTGCAACCACATAATTTCAGGTTCAGTCCCAATGTACAGTGCTTTTGACCAGTGTCTTCTCCTATATAGTCAGGCTCACCAATGATTTTGAGTGAATTTAGCAGATGGAAGCTGTGTTCAAGCTGTTTATATCCATCCATATGTATGTATGTATGCATGTATGTATGTATCTGTGTGTGTGTATGTGTGTCGTCTTTATGTTAGTGTTTGTTTGTTTACATCCCCATAACTTAGTGTTTAGACAAAAGAGATTGATAGGAGCAGCACCAGGATATTAAAAAATTGTTACTGGAAATGATGTTTGACTAAATCCCACTATAAAGACTAAAACAAGTAAAAGATAGAAAAAAGACCTATAAGTAAGCAAATAAATATATATATATGTGTGTGTGTTTTGTATATGTATGTGTGTAAGTATATAAATCAATACACCCCCTCACATGCACACATATTTAGCCATAACAATCTTTATCTCGGATTCCATATGCTAGTTTCACTCACAAAGCATCTGTCAGTCTGAGGCTATAGTAGAAGATATTAGCCCAAGGTACTATACAATAAGACTGAGCCTGAAGCTACATGGCTGAGGAGTAAACTTTGTAATCCCACAGCCATGCCTGTACCTCCCCACTTATCATTAGTAGCACTTTAATTCCATCCCAGATACTCTGTAAAGCATTTGGTGAGCGAGCAAAAATTTGGAATAGAGAGAACTCTATAACCTTCTTAAATCCATGACAACCACTCTAGTGCTAGTGTAAAGGAAAAAATTCATCCTGTACAGTCTTCAAATGTGATTGGTGTTAGGAAGGGTATCCTGTCGTAGAAACCAAACCAAAAATAAAACATGTGAGCCAAATATTATCTTTTGATTTCTTTAGGTGAGCATTGCTTCCAAATAATTACTGACTCTGTCTAAGGCAATCCATCCAACCCTTGCCAGTATTAGAAGCAGATGTAAAACACCATAATGATGATTTTATATATATATATATATATATATATATATATATATATATATATATATATATATCGTATGACGTAAAAACCCATGTAACTTGCACACCTGTGTAATTTACGTAGGTAATTTTCAGGATAAAAATTGTTTAAAAAACAGGGCTTCAACTCACGTAAAATTCGCACCCAAAAGTTTCAGAATTGCTGATATGGCCAGGGGAAAAAGGTTTTCAATTTAGTTGTATTTAGCATAATTTCACTTACTTATGATTAGATTTTATTAAATTTTCATCAAATAAAAATAATTTCAGGTAGAAAGCTACTAGATTACGAAGTGTTTGTGTTGTTTATAATAAACTTTATTTTGTATTTCTTGCCCACAAGAGATTATGTCCTATCTTTAGCATACTTTTGTATATCTTCTCAAATCACAATCACAGGAAAAGTTCTTACCAACAAAAACAAAGATGATAAATACACACTAGTGTTGCAAGACAAGTTTAATTACCAATAAGCATCAACTTGGATGACACTTTACTCAACCAACAGAGGAAGGTTACCGATCAAACTGATTATGTAAACAGAATTCTGATTGGCCGAAAGTGTCATCTTGTCTCAAGTTCTGATTTTCTGCATATCCTTGTCAGAACTTTTGATATGGAGTATCGAAATTTTCATCCCTTTTACACTTATAAAATGTCAAGCAAACTTTAAAATTTGTCATTACTGTTTTAGCCGGGAGACCAAACTGATTGTTTGGTAAACTGCTAAAATAAACATTAAAAATCGAAAGGAGAAAATAAACAGCTTTGCAAGTTTAACTCAGTGTTTATTGAACAAGAGAGGTGCGAAATTTAAGAAGCAGCTTGTTAGAATATATACGTCTGTGAGAAGACATAAACAAGAATAGCAAAACTCTACCATACCAAAAGAACTGGTAATACCTACATTACGGGTGTTTCATGAAGACAACATAAGATTGCTGCATAATTCAACATGAATGTGAAATGACTTTAAACATCGTATAAGGTAAATGAAGGTTTCTGTAGGAACGCTAAGTTAGGAACGCTTAGTGAGTTTACATGCACAAGGATGAATTATGATGTTGTTGTCAGCATTAGGTGCAGTTAGAACTGATAGCAGTGATGTTGGCAGTGACGAATTTCATTGTCCTAATGTGTAGAAAGCAAGCAATAATTTCCTGGAGGCAAACGTAAGCTAGACTTCTTAAGCGGAGAAAAACTGATCTATTTAAGGAAATTGCTGGGTTCCATTGCGATAGGTAGAAACTCCAAACAATGTAAACGTAAAATATGGCCTGGACCGTTATTACCAGCATGAACGTCAAGCTTTAAAAAGTAGTTAGCTATTTAATGGTTTTAGTAAGTTCATACAGAAAAAGTAAGCATTATACCATCCAGCATAAATGACAGTCAACTTCATTATATTATTTCTTAAAAACCTATTCTGACATTAAATGAGTCAACTTCTGATACGAATGTTCTAAAAAATATTCTGGAAACGATCTACTCATGTAATTTATGCACCCACTAAAGTTTATTTTTGTTTTTGTGGAAAAAAATTGTGTAAATTACATTGGGTTTTTATGGTATATATGTATATATATCTATCTATCTATGGTGGTTGTCTACTCCGAGTGACTAGACTATAGCCGACACTACCAGATATTTTAAGCATCTCTGTGGTGATTCCTGATGGGCCAGGGCTTTCCCTATCTTCATACCCTTAATTGCTTTATCTAACAAGATACTGTCAATTTGGATAGCTGGTCCCTCTGTTGGGTCGACATTTGGTAGACTTTCTTTCTCCCATTTATTCTCTTCATTTAGCAACCTTTCATAGTAGTGTCTCCAAGTCTCTTTCATTGTAGCCTCATTAAATGCAAGTGAACCATCATCCATGGGAACACATTTTATCACCTATGACATCGCGATTCTCTCTCACACACTGTCTTGCAACACAAAACAATGCAGAAAATCTGGTCAGTAGCCCTCAACAGGTTGTCCTGTAGGAACCTCCAGTTATCTTCCACATCATATATCCCTCTCTATTTCGTCAAAAGCCTGAAGGAATATGTCTCTAAATCTCTGTCCATTTGCAGGATCCTGAAGCTTCCAAACCCTTCTTCTCCATGCTGGTTGTCTTCTGGACATCCATTTAACCCTGATCTTGAAGTCTGTAACTATTAATCTATGTTGTGGGGTATATTCTTCACCTGGGAAGGTTTTGGCCTTTATAAGTTGCCATCTGTCCCATTTCCCATATACATACATACATACATACATACATACATACATATATATATATATATATATATATATATATATATATATATATATTTTTATATTTATATATATACAGAGTGCGTAATGTATTTGAGGACAAATTTATGTTTATAAAAAAAACAGATATATAATAACAGATAATAACTTTATTTATCAAAAATGCTATAAGGATATAAATAAACGTTCTTTTCTATAATATTATTCTATAAAGCCACCTTCAGCTACAACAACTGCTTCTATATGAGATCTAAACCATCTCCATGCTCTAATCAAGTAGTCCTAGTTCATTTTAGATATTACTCTGACTATCGCAGCTTTCAAAGAATCTTTGGTGTTATGGGCGTGTTCATTGACCTCTCTCTCAACAGTGCTTCACTGGTAATAGTCCAATGGATTGAGCTCTGGGGAATTAGGAGGCCAAATGTTAGGGGTTATGTGATCATGAAAACTTTCAGCCATCCATTCCTGTATTACTAGAGCTATGTGCGATAGTGCAGAGTCTTACTGAAACACATATGAACTTCCATTGCATACACTGTCTATTCAGGGCTTAACAATTATTTCCAGGACTCAATTTAGGTGGTAAAGTTAACTCTAAGGCCTTGTGGAAAGAAATAAGGAAGCATCACATGTCCTTCATTGCTGACAACCCCTAAAACCATGACAGTTGCAGGAAATTTTGTATGTATAACACTTGGAACTTCAGAAGTTTCTGCACATAACCATCTGTCATTTCTTCTGTTAACTTTTTGATCTTGGTCGAAGTTTTTCTTGTTTGAGAAAAACCAAATCAAATCTTCTGCTGAATTTTTCAGTTTGTTTAGGAGTCTTTAAGATCTGATGTAGTGATTTTCTTTTGCTTTTACTGACAAATTGACCTTTCCTCATCATATATCACTTATATCTGATGTCTTCATGGACAACATTTCTGACACATGCAGATGTTTTGAAATTGACCTCATGGACGTTCTGCTTTGATACTGGTGATGTTTCCATCTTCAGTCTCTAGCTCCTTACAAACTCTGTATACGAAAGATCTGGCAACTTTTAAAAACCGAGATATTTTTAAATCGCTATGCTTAGCCTTTATAACTACAATAACAACATGCCTCTTCATTTCTCGGGTAAGCTGAGGGTCTGCCATTATTATTTTCTGAAACAAAGATTATACAGAGTTAGCAAAAAATACAGCAATGACCAAAAAAAGTTATGTCCTCAAATACCTTATGCACCCTGTAAATATATATATATACCTCCACCAACTATTCTGCCTGTATGTCTGTGCACACCTTTGAATGCAATGTATGCCAGAAGGTTTGCAAATCTAACAGAGAACTCAAAAGACATTATAAGATCCACAAAGATCAGAACTTATCTGCAGCTCTTGATGGTCCAAATCGGATATGCAATCTATATGGGTGTCTTTTCAGAATATTGTCTGGTTTAAAAAGCCATGTTGGTTCTAAAGTATAAGTACAGGACGTCGTCAAACTCTGCATAAGGAGTAGACAACCACCACTATATATATATACATGTGTATATATATATATATATATATATATATATATATATATATATATATATATATATATTTATACTTATTTATACATATATGCATATACATATATATATATATATATATATATATATAAATGTGTGTGTATATTTATTCATTTATATATATATATATATATATATATATATATATATATATATATATATATATATATTCACTTCTCTTATTTTCTTTCTGACTTTATTTTGTCGCTGTCTAAGGGAAACCCTGATGAAACACCATTTTACATGAAGAAACCCCCTTTTCACATGTGTGGTTGCTTGTATATATGGCTATATGTGTCTCTGTGTATGTATGTGTTTGTATGTATGTATATATGATTGTGTGTGTTGGGGTGTAGGTGTGTGTGCACATATAGATTTGCAGTCATACAAAAATAACTGTGACTTGGCCAGATAGTTTTGCTGTTGTATCAAGGGAATGTGTAGCCTATTACATTTCCATCTGATTATTGAACACTATCACAGAAGAGATTCTTCAAACTGCATGATATGGTGCCAGGAAGTTCTGTTATTCCTGTAGGGGCCTACCATTTCCAATGAACTATTGACTTATTAGAAGAGTCTACCAGCTTTGGTTGGCGCCATCTAGTCATGCCTCCATCTATACATACAGACATACAACTAGTTAGCCATTCTATTTTGGTTCTCTTAATTCTAATGAGGTGTTCAAAAGAAACAAATATATACATATATGTGTGCATACTTATGTTTGGTTTCTAAGTGAAATACATACATTTATGTACATATGAGCATATGTGAAAAAAAAATTAATGATAAAAACACAGAGAGGGAGAAAGAGAGAGAATCACATTACATAAACACACATGCATACATATATAAGAAGTAAAATACGCATACATAAACATACACACACACGCACACACACACACACAGAGTAGTGTGGTGGTGTATTTCAGTCTATGATCCAAATACTTTTTTTTTTTGGCATGTGTTATTATATCTTCTTCTCACTCTTGATCTAATTATAGATAGATAGATAGAGTGAAAGATATCAAACCCTATCAGACCAACACATACCATTCTTCACTATCAAATAATTATATCATTGAAGTTAAGAGTTACATGCAATCCTTTCTTCTTTATATTTGATATATTTTTTTTTGTTCGGCCAGTCAGTAGTTTCAAGTTAGCTCGTATTAATGATGGAACAATGAGATATAGTGTTGGAGAAGGATTGGTGATGTTACAATAGAGGACACTTGATGTATGATATACAAGAAAAGCAAAGGAGGCATATATAAACAGAAATCGGTACATAGGAGGAGTATTATTATAAATCACTCTGACAAAGTAACAATGATAAACCCTATCACATCCAAGAACTGAAAAAGTTTGATGATTCATTGAAGATGGAGTGGTTGGGTCAAAAGGTTGGATACTGAACTCAATAGTACTTGAGTCATTGAAATACAAAAGCTTTAGAGTAAGTTCTCTCAGACTATTGTATTTTTGTGGCATCTCATATATATGCATATGTGTGTGTGTGTGTGTATGCATGTATATGTATATAAAAGTATATATATGCATATGTGGATATATGTATTATATATATATATAATGTATGTACAATATATTACACACACACACATGCATATACATATAATGTATCTATCTATCTATCTATCTATCTATATCTATATCTATCTATATATATATATATAATTCTCTGTGATTACTTAATGTAAATTATATTGTTGTTTAACCCCAGGTTAAATCTGGTTGAGGAGACCTATAATCAAATGCATTCCAGTCAAGATCATCATGACTTTTTATATAGTTACTACAATGTCTAATCTATCTTTTGTTATTTAAAACAGTAGGGTGTAATCTAAGAAGGATTTGGCTGCTATTTTTAGTAGCCTGAAGTTTCCCCATTTGCTTTTCACAGTCATTATCACTATAGTTTTCAGTAACGAAGCTGTTTGTTCATATCTACATTTTCTTAATGCTGATGTACTTCTCTGACAATACAAATGCTATCTGCCTCTCTCTCTCTCTCTCTCTCTCTCTCTCTCTCTCTCCCTCTCTCTCTCTCCCTCTCCCTCTCTCTCTCTCTCCCTCTCCCTCTCTCTCTCCACAAAAAATACAGTGAAATTCAGAAAATTGCATGAATAATGCCTGATTAAGAAAATATCATAAATGATCAAGAACTGAAGACAGAAAATATCTGCAACAGTTTGCTAGAAGTAGTAGCTAACTTCTGTTATCAAGATGATGTAATCAATTCTAAAAATGAATAGAATTATAAAAGAATATCTTCAGAGAGAAAAAATTGTGTTTTATATGTTCATTTGGCAACAGAAATATATCTTATCTCGCTGAATGGCGGATTAGAATGTATATTATAACGTAATATAATATGCATGTATATTGGAAGCATTATATTGTGTTGAGAAATAAAATCAGAGAGAGTATACAATAAATGGAAATAAGGATTTAAGAAATAGGCTTGGATATATAAAGTAAATTTATGAAAAATTGAAGAGCAAATCATCAAAATTAATGACATTATCGACTAATATGAATATATAAGAAAATTAGCTGATGTATGCATATATAATTAATTTACAGATTCAGAGAAGAAGTGGTATAAGTTGATAGTGAGGACTGCAAAAATAGTTTACAAGCAAGTAAGTGAGAATGAAACATAGAAAGAACCTATCAGATAAAATAATATTTTGAATTGAGATGTCTAGAAAGAGTTTGTATAGAAGTTAGATCTAATCAATGCCAACCTGAAAATCTAGATATTAAAGTAATATCTCACTAATGGGACCCGTGGAAATTCCAAAGAATGAAAAAAAATTAAGAGATGATATTTAAGAAAGAAAGGATCATTTGCACTTTTATTTTCCTTAGTTTTTTTTTACGTCCAGTCACAATAATATATTATATGATTTTAAAATTTCTCTTTGCTAAGCACTTTATATTTCTCACTTTCTCTCTACCTTTCCAACAATCTTTTTAACCATGTAATTCTCCTCTCCATGTCTTTAACGATTCTTTCTTTCTTTTCACCTCACACTTCCACTAACCACATGAGTGACAGCATAATGCATCAGCTGGCTATCTGCTCTGTCACTCACTCCCACATTCCCTCTTCCTCTCTCTCATTCCACCTCCTCCTCTCTAACAAACTAAAGCATAAAAGTAAATGAACAAGTAGAAGAATAATATTATAACTATAGTTCAATAAAAAATTTTCTTTTACTTTCCACACACCACTACTGTCATTATCACTATAGTTTTCAGTAAGAAAGCTGTTTGTTCATATCTACTTTTTCTTAATGTTGATGTACTTCTTCTCTGACCATACAAATGCTATCTGCCTCTCTCTCTCTCTTTCTCAATGTAACTGTTTCTCCTGTCCATCTCTCTCTATCTGCCTTTTTTAACCTCACCACCAGAACATCACCCTCTGCTAAATATTGTATCTTAAACATATCTCTTTACCTTTCCTTCCCCACTCTGCAGCCTGTTTTTCAACACTTCACTTTCCCTCTTTTCTCTCATTATATTTTTCTCATGCTCTTCATCTCTCCCTTCTAACCATGTGATGCATTTGACATTTTTCTCTATTTCTTCCTCACTTTTTTCTCTACATCTCACTATGCATCTTTTTCTACTTCTTCTTCACTTCTTTTTTCTCTACTCACACTTCTTCCCTCTGTCTCTCTCACTTTCACTCTATCTGTCACTCCACCTCCACCTCTCTAACTAACTAAAGTATAACGAGTGAACGAACAAGCAGATTATTATATAGATTATTTAAAGCAGACTTGCTAGTACTTGTCATTGATAGGCTTGAGTTATAACATGAATTTGTACAATCACACGTAGGGTTATTTTAACGAACTATTTATAGTTAATATAATACACCATAAAGATGTTAGGATTAGGTCTGGGTTTGGTTGTTCTTTGATCAATCACACAAAACTTAGAAATATTTTAAAAATAGGTGACTGTGCTTCAGCTGTGTCTTTATAGTCACATTCTTTACAGTATTAATGAATGTCTGCCTTTCAGTACTATCTATTTTTGTCTGTTTCATTAGTTAGTGACGTTTCCTCTCCTCAATATTTTTTGGCAGATTTTCTTTTAAATGATGCCAATATTCAGAAGTATATAATTAATTTGTCTTGCACCTGTTTTTCCATGCTTGCATGGGTTGGAAAAATATGCATTTTTTTAAAACACTAATTTCACCTAATCACATGATTTTTGTCTCATTGCATGATGAATGGTAGTTTGTACTTAACTATATAACTGTGAACAGGTGTGTGTTTATGATGTATGTACATATTCATGTATAACAACAGACAAAGGTACACACACATGCATCTATTTATGACAACTTAAGATAAATTTAACGTAAGTAAACTACCATTGTGAAACTTTAAACAGAAGTAAATACATTTTGTTACTCTCTTTGTGCTCAAACAATTAAAGGAGATTGTCTTGGCCGGTTTCACAGTTTGTTGGTCTCTTATCATACTCAAGTGGCCCTCATTCCTTTGCATATTTAAATCAATAAATCAATCACTAACTAGAATGTACTTGTAATGGCAAGACAAAGTTGCATATCATACATTTGTGTATCTGATGGCAGAGTGATCGAATAATATATGATTTTGTGTGTGTGTGTTGATTTGTTTTAGCTCTAAAGAAGATATGTTATGTGGGTGTGGTTCCCTATATTTTCACTTGATAAAATTTAGTTATGAATGCTCCCAAATGCATATCTGAAGCAGTTGCAAGCCTATAATAAATAAATAAAAGTGTGCAACCCCTTATTTCTGTCTATCTATCTATCTATATATATGTATATATATATCGGAAAATGAAAAATAATAGTAATAATAATAAGGCAGAATGCTAAACTGAAAGCATATTTTAATATAGATGTGCATAAGGAGGATTAAAAAGGATTTCTTACCCGCTTTCATTGCATGGCAAATTTTCAAGAAGAGGGGAAATGAAAATAATGTTTTTTTACAAAAATATAAAAAATACATAAAAAAATTAATATACCAATACATTATATTGTCTTTGAGTTTTTAAAGTTCAATGGTAATCCATCTAGATAATTGTTAGAAAGATTAGGATGCATGGAATTAAGAATCATATTGTGTTTAAAAAAGGCTGAGAGTTTGTGTTAAACAGGAAATATGTGTAAGGGAAGACAATTCTGTGGGTTTTATACTCTTTAGTTGATGTTCTGGACTCTTTGTCAACAGGAAGTTTATGTCTGTTCTTAGAGAAACAAGACACACTTCCTGTTTTGACACCACACTTCCTGCTTAACACATTAACTCTCAGCCTTTTTTAAGCACAACACGGTTCTTAATTCCATGCACCCTAATCTATCTAACAATTATCTACATGGATTACCATTGAACTTTAAAAACTCAAAGACAATATAATGTTTAGGTATATTTATTTTTTTATATATTCTTTATATTTTTGTAAAAAACATTATTTTCATTTCCCCTTTTCTTGAAAATTTGCCATGCAATAAAAGCCAGTTAGAAATCCTTTTTAATCCTTATGCATATCTATATTAAAATATGCTTTCAGTTTAGCATTCTGCCTTATTATTATTACTATTATTTTCCTATTATTTCTCCACATGCGGTTAACACAACTCCACTATTTACTGACTTATATATATATATATATATTATTACCATTACTCATATATATATATATATATATATATATATATATATATATATATATATATATATATATATATATATATATATATATATATATATATATATGTATATATTTGAGTTATGGTGATAATAGATTGGCAGAATCCTTAAAGCATCAGAAAAATTGTCTTTTGGTATTAAGTTACAACTTTCCTGAGTTCAAATGCCACCATGGTCAACTTTGCCTTTCATTTTTCAGAGAATGATAAGACAAAGTATCTGTTAAGTACTGGGGTTGGTGTAATTGACTTTCCCCTGCCTTCAAAATTGCTGGTCTTGTACCAAGTTTAGGAATTATTATTATCAATATCATTATTATTATTACTACTACTACTACTACTTTTGTTTGATATCTTAATCTGTTTCTTGAAGTGAAGAATTTTTTCTCATACAACTGTATGGAAAACTGTTTTGTATTTTTAAACTTATTCATACATAGAAAACTTCAAAGAGTCTGGAGAGTTTCCCCATTCAAGGTTTAGTCAAAAAAATGTGAGGTTATTTTTTTTTTATACAAATTATATTTTTTTCCACTCTGTCTACATACAGAAAATATAGCTACAATATTTCCCAGCCATGCCTTTCATAAAAAAAAAACAAAAAAAAAAAACAAATCAGAACTAAGATTATCACATACAGAAAACACATGCAAAAAGAAAATGAACATGAAAATTACTTTACAGTAAGACACATAAGTCAAAGAAAATCGATGTCAATTCCCTTAAAACACCATTAGTATGAACAATGTTAGCAATATTTTTTTTAAAAAAACACCAACGACAACACAGTATTCACACAAATGCATACAGTGTCAAGTGGAAAAAAAAATACTTTTGAGAATGGTAATTTTTCATGTTACCAGTGAAACTGAGATCTGAAAATACCAAACTTGATGAAAAAAGTAATGGTCTGGAAACATTATGTTAAGTCACAGTTTTCCCTTATCTGAAATGTATATCCAAGGTTTAGTAAGGAGAAAAGTTATTATTATTATTATTATTATTATTATTATTATTATTATTTACCATACCAAACAAAATGCTTATTGGGATTTTTTCCAGCTGTTTACTTTTAGAGTTCAAATTCCACCGAGGTCAACTTTGCTTTCATCTTTTTGGAGTTGATAAAATTAGTGTCACATGAGAACTATGGTTAATGTCATTGACTAACACTCTTGCCCAGAATTTTAATCTTTGTGCCTATGTTAGAAAGGTGTTTTTCTATTGTTATTATTATTATTATTGTTCAGTAGTTTTATTTTTATAAAGTGCTTTCACTTCACTACCGAGCGCAGCTCTGTGTGCCTTGGGTATGTGCTGTGGTTTGCTGTGATGCTCTTATGGTTACTGTATTGAAAGTGTTTTGCGTAGGATGTGTGCAGTGTCCAGTAGTGCAATTTTCTATATGTTATATATATTTGTAAGTCCTGGTGTTTTTGTTATGTATTTGTCCGAATATTTTTTATTATACCTAAGACACCTACTATGATAGGAAATGTTTCTGTTTTTAGATTCCACATTTGAGTTACCTCTATTTCCAGGTCTTTGTATTTTAAAAGTTTTTCCATTTCTTTTAGAAAAAAACGTTGTCCTCTGCTGGTATTGATACATCAATTAGAAAACATTTTTTTCTTCAAGTTCTCTGACAACTATATCTGGCCTATTATTATTATTATTACTATTATTATTATTATGATTATGATTATTATTATTATTATTATTATTATTATTATTATTGTTATTAAGGCAGTGAGCTGGCAGAATTGTAAGCATGCTAAACAAAATACTTTGTAGCATTTCCTTCATCTTTACGTTCTGAATTCAAATTCCACCAAGGTTGACTTTGCCTTTCATCCTATCGGATCAATAAAATAAGTACCAGTTGAGTTTAGGGGCTGATGTAATCCACTTAACCTCTCCTTCTGTAAAGGCGGTCCTTGTACCAAAATTTGAAGTCATTATTATTATTATCGTTATTAATATTATTATTATTATTATTATTCCAAAGTTATTACATGCTAATTTAACTAGCAGAGGTATTATCTCGAGGTTTGATTAGCAACAAGTCTCCATCAATCTCAAGAATCTTTCTTAGGCTTCTTGCAGAATACCACATTGTATTTTTCTGCAGGTCAACAATGTGAATCTCAATTCCAATATCTTTCATTTCTTAAGTAATAGTTTGGGTGTTGTGCCAAGTGCACCAATAACCACATGGAAAATAAAATTGAATTTATTATTATTATTGTTGTTGTTGTTAAATTATTATGGTAATTGGCAGAATTGTTAGTGTGAGTCAAAATGGTTTGCTGTATTTAGTTAATAGTGCATTACTTTCTGAGTTTAAATTCTGCTACAGTGAACTTTGCCTTTCACACTTTTGGAGTTGGTTGAATAAAATGTTCGTCAGGTAAGGGCTTGATGTAATTATCTATTGCCCTCACTTGTACCTGTTGCCTTGTACCTAAATTCAAAGCAAGAATCGTTAGTGTGTCAGAAAAATACCTTTCAGAATCTTTATATTTTGAGTTGAATCAGTTTAAATCCTGCTCAGTGCTTTCAAGGTTGATATAATATAATACCAATCCAGTATTAAGGTTGATAATATTGATTCCTCTCAAAACTTACTAACCTTGTGCTTAAATCATAAATTCTCTTCCTCTCTACTCTCCTTCCTTCTTCCCCCTCCTCCTCCTTCTTTTCCTTCTCCTCCTCCTCTTTCTACTCTCCCTCCTCCTCCACCTCTTCCTTCCCCATCCTCCTCCTTTTTCTTCTTCTTTTCCTCCTCACCCTCTCTCCTATCCTCCTCCTCCTTCTCTTCCCCTCCTCTTCTTCTTCTTCTTCTTCTTCTTCTTCGTGGTAGTAGTAGTAGTAGTAGTAGTAGTAGTAGTTTACCTGTATTGTTAAAAACATTAATTATAGAGAAAGTTTTGTCAACAGAAAAAAAACAAACAAAGGCTCTGTGCGACATAATGTTTAATACAGATATTTTATCCACAATAATTTATGGACTATTTTCAAAAGGTCAAACGGAGGAAGAATTGAAGACAAAATACACTTAGTCTATTTTTTAATGTGTATATGCGTGTGCACATAAATGCATATGTACATATATATATATATATATGCATATATCTATAATAATAAAAGTGAAATTCTGTCTCTCCATCTGGGACCCCAGTATCTCAGTCTACATGTACTCCATGTAGACATACCAGTTTGGAATCAGGATGAACCTGGGATTGAAAATCTGCCTTTCATTTGGTTCTTGAACATCCAACAATGGGATCTGATTTAAAAGCATTTGGGTTCCTATTTCTAGCATGTAAAGCTTGGCTGATTCGCACCATCTTGGTTGGTGTTTGTTAGATGACATCAGTGATCAAGGGGGAGATAAATGACATTTGCTTCGTTAATTTTACATCGAGATTAGAACTTTGGGACAAATTGGCCAAGAGTTGGAATTCAACTTGGGACTGGAACAATAGAAAGATTGCTTTACAGAACTAATTCTCATCTGCCCTCAACCTCTGATCACACACCACCAGGGAATATAGTCATTATAGACGTATTATAGTAACGGTATTTAGCTCTCTCTAGTTTGGGGCTGCAGGAGTTAGCTTGAAAGTCCACACAGAGTGTGGCTTTTAAGCTAGTATATATATATATATATATATACATATATATATATATGCTTAAATAATTGTAGTATACATTTGTATATGCTTGCATCTATGCATGTATGTACAACTTATGTTCTGTTTAAATCATGAATTACTCTACAGTTTTATGCTCTGTTACTGAAAATACATTTTTAATGATATCTGTCACTCCTTATTACACCTATTATTCCAATCCACTCTAATTTTTATTCTTTAACTCTTTTCCTGTTTGCTACTCTAGTCAAGTGTGACAGATAAACTCCTTATTCTTCTACAACTGTTCATTTTACTTCTCCTATTATCACTTACTTTTTATTTGTTCTATGAAAGTAGGAGACTTTCATACTATCCCCTTAGCATACAGTGAATAAATATACTAAGCTAATTATTTTATATATGTAGATATCATTATCATCATCATCATTGTTGTTGTTGTTATTATTATCATCTAACTATTAAAATTTTACAATGTATTCTGTTTATTTTTTAAATTAACAATACATTATGTACTATCTCTGGCCATTCTGATTGCAATACTTTTTCTGGTCTCTTTCATTCTCTCTTACTCTCATTTTCTTTTATCCTCTCTTTCTCTCTCTTACTCCCAGTCTTCTGCTCTCAGTCTCTGTCTGTCTCTGTCTTTGTCTCTCTTTCTCTCTCTCATTCATTGTTTTTTTCTTGCTCTGTATAGCTCAAACAAGAAGCCAAAACAAGAATTATCTTTTAATACTTTTTTCCTATTTATTATTATTTGTTCTGTTTTGACTCTTGTTTTTTTTTTTATATTTCTTCTAATTTTTTTCTCTTTCTATTTTTCTTTTAGGTAAACAATGATTAACTTCTGACAATCTTCATTGTATATTATATACAGTGTCTGATGTTCTCTACCCTGGAGACAGTCAGTCCTGCAATAAGTTGTTTTTTTGATACAGTAAGTCTATAGCATTTAAAAATAATAATAATAATGATAACAAAAAAAAAATACCAAAAGAAAAAGAAGTAAATGATTAATAAAAGAAATGAAAAAATATTTTTCTCTTTCCCATTATCATTGATATTATTGATAATAGTGATTTGTGAGAGAGTACATTCTGTTTGGTTTATGTTATCAAATAGTTAGGGCCCTTTTTGTCTTTATGCACTTTTTATATTTTTTCTCTATATTTTCTATTATTTCTATGTGCATATGTATGACTTTGAGTATGTGTATGGTAATGAGTATGTGTATGGTAATGAACATGTGTATGCGTGTGTGTGTTGTAGGATCATCTATATTTATATATAACATATTTATTTTGTCCTATGCAACTGAAAAATATGCCTATGAAGACTTGTATGTGTGTGAGCATGTGTGTGTGTGTGTGTGTGTGTGTGTGTGTGTGTGTGTGTGTGTGTGTACGTATGTGTATGTGTATTCATGTAGAAATAAAAAAAGAGTAAGACTATCCCATTTCAGTGTTGTATATTTTAATATATATTCAAAGAATTAGAGAACACAAGTGAAACCATTTAATGTAGGACTGATTATACATGCACATATACACACATGCACACACAGATATATATATGAATATTTACACACATAGTTATGAAATATATAAAGTGTGTTTGTGTATATTTGTGTGTGTGTGTGTGTGTGTGTATATATATATATATATATATATATATATATATATATATATATATCCAAATGTATCTCTCTGCAATACTCTGTGTGTTAAACGTGTTTATATGTGCTTTTTGTATGTAATTGTGTGTATGTTTACATCAACATGCCAGAGAAATGCATTCAGAAATACACACTAATATTCATTTTTTAAAAATATTTCTATCCCTATACTATTCACATAAACTGTTCAGTTGTCCAGTTTATACATGCATCTACTAGCATATACTTATATAATTAAAAAATAAGTTGGTAACACTCATATATATATATATATATATATATATATATATATATAGATTAAGCAGAAAAGGGAGAAATCTTGATCAACAACAATTGACTAACATTGATTATTATTTTTTGATATAAAACTTTATCCCTTCTAACAGCCGTTTCTGCTTCCAGTGTCCTTTGGTGTTGCCATTGAATGTATATATATATATATATATATATATACATGCATACAGCTAACATGTAGCATTTATCTTTTGTACCCATACATTCACAAAGCATCAATGTTTGCTCTATAATATTACATGCACCAATATATATAATGCATTATATAATCTCTTAGGCAGTCTCTATTTTGAAAATATAAGTATATATACACACACACACACACACACACACACACACACACACACACACACACACACACACACACATATATATATGTATATATATGGATGTAGATGTATATATATATATATATGTATACATGTATAATGTAAATGTATGTATGTACACACACCCACACTCAAACACACACCTGATATTTATATAATTGGGAGTTGTTTGTTTACATATCCAAAAGCCACGAAACCATATATTTTATTATTTGCAATCTCACAGGGAAGACTTGCATAACATTCATTATGAGAAATTCCAGTGAAATCTTTCTGCAGCCATAACCTTGTACCAATCAAGAAAGAGTTGTAATGGCAATCTTTCTTTTTCTCTTCTCTCTGTCTCTGGAATAACAAAATAGAGAAAGAAATAAAGAATAAGAAACAAACATGCAGAATGAAGAAAGAGGGAGGAGGATAATATAAATTATTGTGGTAATACATTTGTGCAATGTTAAACTCTATGTTTTTCCTCCTTCAGTTTCTCTTTAATCTTTCTGCTTTTCATTCTCATTCAACAGAGAGACGTTGAATGAGAGACTTATATATATAGATAGAAAGAGAGGGATAAATGTTATGAAGATAATGGTAGTGGTATGTTTGTGTGATGTTAAACTCTGTTTTTCTTCCTCCTTCAGCTCTATTTGATGTTTTCATTTTTCTCTTTGTTGCTCATGAGGGAAGGCAAGGACTACTAGTTTAGCCATATAAATAACGATATGTGTGAATTTTGATCACCTGGAGATTACTCTTATACATATATTATATAACTATTTACTGTAACTCTGGGACCTTATAGATCATATACTTTACACAATAGAGTCAAAGAGATGTAGACTAAGAGAGAGAAGAGAGTGATAGTAATATTACCATCAGTTTGAAACCCTTACTGAGTGAACTAGTTATCTAGTTTACATTGCTTTCTATTTTCTGTGGGAATGTGGTGTGGAATTCACCTCAAAATGATTCCGTTGTCTTTCATTACCTAACAATGAGTATTTATATGGATTACAGTTGATTGAAATTCAGAAAAAGCACTGTAGATTTATGACATGTATTTCATTTAGGTAATAGTGTCTGGATCAAAGCAGACACTGCTGTAAAATTCTTTTGTATTCAGTGCATACTCTACAGCAGAATTGTTCTGTATTCAGTGAATGCACATTTTACGCATTTTTAATCATATACTGTTGGAAAAGAATACAGATTTATATTTAGAGCAACATTGAATAACATATGAAAATACATTAACACTATATTTATCTCTACATTTCTAATATATATATATTTAGTGTAATTCCAAAGGGCCATTTATCTTTCCAGCTGTATACATTTATTGATATGTGTTGGACTTGCCCAAATTGAAGAACAAACATATTCAAAACAACAGCTTATTGGAATCAACTTCCTGAGAGGATTCAGTTCTGGTTAGAATGTTGTGTGCATTTCATTTCATTTACACTTCATTGTCAATTTTGATTACTGCCCAAAAATCTTTGACTGAATTCATGATGCTCTACACAATTTTTTTTTCTAATTAATTAATAATCTGATAAATGATATTGCATAACAATTTGTTTAGAACTACTGACAATAATACACTAATGTGGTTTAGTATATTAGTTTCCATTTACCTATGTTGGGAAATCAATCTGTATACTTGCATAATTGTGTGAAAATACATTGATCTCATGGTTTGAGTGCTTGGCTTTGAATCATAAATTCTAGTCTTTGATTCTTGAACTAAGCAGCACATTGTATCTTTGAGTAAAGTACTTCATTTCACATTGCTCTCGTTTACTAAACGAGTATCAATCAAATACCGGTATGGCTCTCCCTCCCTTCC
This sequence comes from Octopus bimaculoides, assembly GCF_046866305.1. Classification (NCBI taxonomy): domain Eukaryota; kingdom Metazoa; phylum Mollusca; class Cephalopoda; order Octopoda; family Octopodidae; genus Octopus; species Octopus bimaculoides. The sequence goes on from NC_142936.1 coordinate 38,740,108, forward strand.
CCCTCTCTTTCTGGCAGTCATATTCTTGAAGTTTCACTTTATCAAGATGGTGGGGCTATGAGGGAGTCTATATCTGCTTGTGAATACATAAGTGCCTAAAACAATTGGCAAAAACATGGCACATGTCATACTCACTTGTAGTGATGACTAAGCTAAATATGTATGTGAGTGAGAGAGAGAGAGAGAGAGAGAGAGAGAGAGAGAGAGAGAGAGAGAGAGAGTGAGAACAATGAAAATTATAAGAATTATACAGGGTGAGAGTTTTACCTGGTTATTCTATATTTAAGGATTAGTTTCCATTTTCTGAGTATCATTACTCTTAAGGCATTAGCTATACATACCAAGTGGTTCTTTATAGAGCTGGTGTTGACTGTTGTGAAAAAAAAAAAAGGGATGAGACAGCTGGGTCATGCATTGAGAAAGGATGAAGGTAACTGGTAACAGATTTGAGGAAACTTAAATTGGAGAAGGAAAGTTGAGGAAGAAGAACCCAAGTAAAATATGGCTAAATGCAATGGAAGTAAAAACAGAGGAAAAAGAGTGAAGAGAGTTTTGTGAGGAGATATTTAGAATATAGTGATAGTGAAGGAAACTGTCATCAGGCCACATGGCCAAACCGTCTTTTAGCAAAGAAAATGGCCTCAAAAGTGCTTATTTTAGAAGGCTTTAGTCAACATGGGACAATGCAAGAAAGCATTTTCCAAGGCCCAGTATAACTGAACCTTGACCCATTTGACTGTAAACCAAACAACTTAAGAACATGATCATACTTGTACTCATATTTAATTAAAGAAAACAATGGGGAGAGTTTGTTGTTAGCAGTTTCTTTTAACCTGGATCATCTATGTGTCTCCATAAAAGAAAGTGTAATACTTTTCTGGCTCTACATTTGCGTAATAAAGCCAAGAAATAAGTCTTCATATTAACTTATGTGTTATACAATTTCTTAGGAGTGTCAGTTATGCAGTTTATGAGAGGCTGATGATTTAACACTATTGAGAATAATGTGCTATTAAGAAATTAAGATATATTGTGATCCTTACAGAAAAAAGATGTGTGCAGCATCTTATTTAGGGTAAGAAGACCACAAAAGGTTGGCACTGATTGCTCGACACATGATCCCTGAATATCCTTGCAAGAAAGTCCTTATATCGCAGTAGTTTTAGATCAATTGGTACTTAAAAGAATAAAATATGAAATATAAAAAAATAACAATATTAGGGAAAAAATAAAGCAATATCTTAAGATTATTTTTTTTTAATGATTACACATACACAGAAGAATATATTATCATCCTCATTGCTTTTATTCATTCTCCATGCAGACATGTACTAGACAGATTACTGTTGCTCTCCTAGAAGGATTCAAGAACCGCATCTTGCTTGTAAATTACGTTTGACTTGGTTTCTATTTCTCGATGCCCTTCCTAAAACTACCCACTTCACTGAGCATGCTGAGTGCTTTTTTTCCCTGGCACCTGGCATAACCACTAAAAACAATAGATGTGAAGCATGATGGATAATAGGTGGTGTCTGTGCCTGTGCATATATATATATATATATATATATATATATATATACTCCCTTTACTCTTTTTACTCTTTTACTTATTTCAGTCATTTGACTGCAGCCATGCTGGAGCACCGCCTTTATAGTCGAGCAAATCGACTCCAGAGCTTATTCTTTGTAAGCCTAGAACTTATTCTAACGGCCTCTTTTGCCGAACCACTAAGTTATGGGGACGTAAACACACCAGCATTGGTTGTCAAGCGATGCTGGGGGGACAAACAGACACACAAACATATACACACCCATACATATATATATATACATATACGATGGGCTTCTTCCAGTTTCCATCTACCAAATCCACTCACAAGGCTTTGGTCGGCCCGAGACTATAATAGAAGACACTTGCCCAAGGTGCCAAGTAGTGGGACTGAAAACGGGACTATGTGGTTGGTAACCATGTGGTTGGTAAGCAAGCTACTTACCACACAGCCACTGCTGCACCTGTGTATATATACATATATATATATATATATGTATGAATGTATATCTTTATATATATATATGTCTCTCTGTCTATCTGTAATTATTTGGTTTTATTTCAAGATTTCTTGCCAATAGAGAAAAAATAGGTTTCTAACTAAGATCCGAGGCTCTTTCATTGGAATTTCAACATCAACAGGGTATTTTTGTATGTATGTATACGTGCAGAGTTGTATGTTTTGAATTATGTATGTCTTTTCACACATATACTTGCATGTGTATAAACATGCATATATATATATATAGACATAGAAAGAAAGAGGAAGAGAGGGAAGAAATAAATGATGCTGAAAATGCAGTAAGTATATATGAAGATTTATTTATATTTAAAAAAATATATAAATACACTTTACTGGTTTCACACTTGTATGATTTAAAAAATTGTACATTATGATGTAGTGGAGCTGTATCACAAACTGCATTAATACAACTTGTGACACAGCTCGATGTTTCACATAATGAACACTTTTGAAAATTATTCAAGTGTGAAACCAATTAAGTGTACATATATTTTTATAAATTTACTTAAAATCTTCATATACACTTGGAGCATTTTCAACTTCATTTTTTATTCTTTACTTCTACTTGCATGGATTAATAATCATTTATACATACATACATACATACATACATACATACATACACACACGCATACATACATACATACATACATACATTCATGCATACCTACAGTAAACAATTGAGAAATCTGCAGTTACTCTGTCCAGATTACAAGTTCAAGTTTATACTTGTAATTATAAGGGCACTGAGATATGTAACACAGCCTAAATACTTATCTTGAGAAATTAAGCTTCCTAAAATCAGAAAGGAGAAAGCTGATTTGAAGATCCAAGCCATCACTAAAACTCTAAAAATATGCAAAACTTTCCAGAAGTTTATCATTTAAGTATAGACATATACATACATATATACACATACAATTGTGTATATATTTGTGATTAAATATATATATTACATATATACATATATAATTGTATATATATTTGTGATTAGATGTATATATATATATATGTTTATGCATATAATATATTTACTATATATAATAAACAATAGAGGTTGGCATCAGGAAGGGTATCCAGCTACACAAAACTCTGCCTAACATACTCTCATCTGGTCCAAGCAAGTAGGGGTTGGATAAAATAATGGAAACACCTAGAATCATGGCATCATAATTTTGAAATATCTATAAAACCGTCAAAAGCTTGCTTGATTTTATGTTTTTTGATTTATTACTAGTGTTGCTTAATATGTTTTGCTAAAATTGCTGTTTCTTTTGAGATATCATCAGAAAAAAGTAATTAAAATTCATTAAAATGACTGATCTATCAGACTTTCAAAGCAGTCAAATTGTTCATGCTCGTATGACAGGCACTAGTGTAACGAAAACAGCCGAAATATTTGGTGTATCAAGAAATACTGTATCAAAAGTAATGACAGCCTATGAGAAAGAAGGAAAAACAAAACTTCAGAAAAATGCCAAAACTTTGAGATACGGACCGTCAGATTCTTACATGAATTGTAAGAAAGGATCACAAAAGTACAGCTCCCAAAATTACTGCAGAGCTTAATGACCAACTCAAGAACCTAGTTTCCACAAAGCTCCAAGTTCTAGTTCAAATATCCTATGAAAATGAAGAATATTATTTTCACACTTCTTTCGCAGACACTGACTGGCATCGGAAGTGGAAATGGCCATAAGAATTGTTATGTCACATAAATGTTATGTCATGTTTTGTATTAAATAATAAGCTACAGATGTGGTCCAATTGATTTGTTTGTTGATCTGAAGTTTTCTCCATTTTCTGATTATTTATATATATATACGTGTAAATTTACTCAGAGAAAATAACTCAAAAGGTTTTGTGGCATGAATTTAGATTTCAAAGTTAAAGGATGTTGAACTGAATATCTTACATGATAAATTCTCAGTTTATCAAAATTTTCCTTGTGTGCAGTGCAAGAAAACAAAAATTTAGTGTTGTTTGTTATTTAACAACTCTGAGAGAGAAACGGAGATAATTTTATGAAATTATAAATAATTTCCTAGCTGAATTAACATGTTAAGCGAAACCCAGATCATCTGATTATCATTTCAGAGAAGGAAGATAATCACATTAAGAGAAATTTTCTGGAGTCGACTTGAGCCAAAAGAAAATCTATATTTTCAAAACTGGTTTATTTTCAAAATATTGAAGCTTAACTATATTGCATTTCATTTGCATAATTATTTTGTTCAGCTTACTATTCTGCAAATGTTGTTGTATACAACCTTTGTTGATATATCTTTTAAATTGTGAGATTTTAGAAAATGGCATCTTTGAGAATCTACATATATATATGCAAGAATGCTGATAATAGTATAGTTTATATCTTTTACTTACAGCTTGTTTACAAGAAAACATTCTAGTAACAGTTTTATATTTCTGTTACTCTTTACTCTTTTACTCTTTTACTTGTTTCAGTCATTTGACTGAGGCCATGCTGGAGCACTGCCTTTAGTTAAGCAAATCGACCCCGGGACTTATTCTTTGTAAGCCTAGTACTTATTCTATTGGTCTCTTTTGCCAAACCGCTAAGTTACAGGGACGTAAACACACCAGCATCGGTTGTCAAGTGAGGCTGGGGGAATAAACGCAGACACACAAACACACACATACATATATATGTATACATATATACGATGGGCTTCATTCAGTTTCTGTCTACCAAATCCACTCACAAGGCTTTGGTCGGCCCGGTGCTATAGTAGAAGACACTTGCCCAAGGTGCCACACAGTGGGAATGAACCCAGAACCATGTGGTTGGTAAACAAGCTACTTACCACACAGCCACTCCTGCACCTGTTGTGTAAGTTTTGTTAACAATAATTGTGTTTTTACAGTTTAATCTAAAATAATATTTGCAGAACCTCCCAAGTTAGTGATGTTCATGGTACTTATATTCAGCTGGAATATTTGGATGTGAAGAAAGCAATTAACTATGGAGTTTCAATGGTGTTGCAGTTCTGAAAAAAAAAAAAAAAATGAAGGATGTGCTTTGTATGAAATTTAAAGGTTGAATGAGATATATGAGTATTATAAAATGAAGAAATGTGGGTAAACTGATTGAGGCTTGTGTGATGTGATGTGACACACAATAATAGAGAAGCATGAATTGTTTTAGACCTTTTGATACCAACCCGGCTGAAACTACCTCTGGCTCTGTAGTACAAATGTCTTGTTTTCATAAGTTTTGTATTAAATCTTCCACCAAACCTTAGTCACAATTTATGTTCCTGACACTAGCTTAATGGATAACTAAGTTATTTTACTAAATTTTTTTATATTTATAATTAGTTGAAAGAAACACAGAGCATCTCAAAATAAATATGGTAATGAAAGGGTTTAATAATCCTTTCTACGATAGGAACAAGACCTGAAATTTTGGAGAAGTGGGATAGTTGATTACATTGACCTCAGTGATCAAATGGTACTACTTTATCAACCCTGAAAGGATGAAATGCAAAGTTGACTTTGGCAGAATTTGAACTCAGGACATGAAGCTGGATGAAATGCTGCTAATCATTTTGTCCATTATAATAATGGCTGAAAACACATTAAGAGTATATACTACCTCTGGCTGTTGTGGGGTAATGAATAATATTTGCTAATTAGTTTAATTATCTATTTCCCAATGCTGTTTTCCCAGATATATGAGGAGTAATACTTTAGAGGGTGCACTTGGTTTTTATATAGAGCCAGCAGCATTCAGAGATGAATTATATTTTGGCCTTTAAAAGAAAGGTTAGACAAAATGTGATTCAATTATACTGTTATGCGATCTTGATGAAAGATCACCAGATATTGTGAGACTTAGTGTTTGTTATGACTGAGAAAGTTTTACTAGAGAGATTTTCATGAATAGAGATGTTGTTTTGTGTTTCTTTGATATGATCAATTACTGTTTTGTTGTTGGTTAGGATTAGTTTGGAATGTACCTAGAATAAGGATTAATCAACAAATGAGCCACCAGTAATATATATATAAATGGAGTAAATTTACATTGAGGAGTGCAACATACAATTTTCTGAAAGTTAAATGGCCTCATGGTCCCACCAGACAAAATGAAAAAGATGTTGTCCTAGAGAGTGACAAGGCAGCTGCAGTGGAACAAGCACTCTGACTTACAGGACTCACACATGTGGGCAACCACCTCCATCTCCTTTAGCAGTGATTGTTTCTTTGTTGAAATGCGTGAAATAATTATTAATTGATTTGTAACATCAGTACATTTAAAGAGAGGTTCTGTAGTTGATTAAATTGATCTCTAGTATTTAACTAGTACTTTAGTTTATTGGTCTTGGACAAATAAAAAGCAAAGTTGACCTCAGCAGGATTTGAACAAAGAATGTATCTTTCTAAATACTGTTAGGCATTTTGTCTGGTACTATCATGAATTTGCCAAATTTATCATTAATTGTAAATTCCACCATATCTATACTACTTCAAGGAGGTGAGCTGGCAGAATCGTTAGCATGCTGGGTGAAATGCATAGCGGTATTTTGTCTGCCGCTATGTTCTGAGTTAAAATTCTGCCGAGGTTGATTTTGCCTTTCATCCTTTCAGGGTCAATAAATTAAGTACCAGTGAAACATTGGGGCCGATGTCATCGACTAGTCCCCTCCCCACAAATTTCAGGCCTTGTGCCTTCAGTAGAAAGGATATCTATACTATTTCATTCATAGAATTTGCCATAAAATTTCGCTCTTGTCTCTATTGCTCAACTGCTAGAAGAAAGCAAATGCACAAAATATAATGTATCTTTTCATACATACATTGTTAATATATTTAAACACATATCTATGTTACACATAATTCAGTCAGCAGGATTTGACAACATTACTAACCATGGACTGGTATCTTGTGCTGAGCAAATTTTCTCTTGTCTGATTTATGTTAAGTACTAAACAGCAGATCTATATATTCATGTAACTCATACAATTATTTATTTCACAAGCACATTGGTATACACATACTGTTTTCATGATGAACATTCAGTTATTTAATCAATGGAATAACCTGCTTATTATATAAGCATGCAAACAGCTGAATGTTCCACAAACATGAATATTGTTAATGTAATTTTTAAGTAGATTCAGCATATTAGATCTTACCAGGTTGCACCTCTGAATTATAAGTACAATCCATGTGACAAGTTTCACCTCAGCTTCTACCTGCTAGGTTTCCCTTACAAGGCTTGGGATGGGTAAAAATCGAGTAAAAGACACCTGCTCAAGATGGTATTGCATAATTTTGAAGTAAACTACTTAACCATTCATACATAGACACACATGCACACTCACATGTACACCCTGCTACATACACTCACACTTGTACATATGCATACAATAGGCTTCTGTGCAATAGAATTGTGATGCAAACTTCTCAACCACACATCTTTTTCTTTCTATTTCTCTCTCTTCTATTTATCTATGTGTGTGTGTGTAGCTATATTCTTTTTTGCTACTTTTTGCTTAGAAGAGAAATAGAATTTCTGCAAACTTTTAAATATGCCAGAAGACCGTTTTGGTATCATTACCATGATGTAGCCTAAATTTATTATATACTGTTGCAGTATACTAAATATCAGATTAAGTTTACTTCACAAACACATGTATAAACATTTCCACCCATTATTCTTATAGTTACTACTGATTATTTAGAACGCCGTTTAAACTTTATATTCTAATGGGGGAAAATGGCTTCATTAAAAGATTTTTTTGTAGTTCAGCTTTGTTTATCCATGTAGTTTGCATAATAACACCCAACCATTGTTTATTTGAACTTGAGCTGTGAGTTCTTATTTCTCTTTTATTGAAACCAAATGCTTGAATATATAGATTTCTTTTTATAACTGTTGTAAGTAACTCACTACTACATCAGTCTACAAATTGAATTATTGCAAGAAGTATTTCTGTAGAATATAAAAACCAATCTCAACATTAAAATCATTATCTGCAAATAAATTTCTTTGAGGATTTGGATAGAT